>NW_027397070.1:10510444-10672901 GCF_003265705.2 Callorhinus ursinus
ATCTTAGGGATTTGAAAGGTGTGTTATGTATAAATTAGCTGTCACTTTTTTTCAATCCTGTAATGGAATGATGAGTTGTAATTTGCATAATCCTTTAAGAAGTCAAATTATACTGTCATGTAGCAGACTTAACATGCTAGCTAAGATTTCAGAGCTTTGCAGCTAATTACTATGTACCTTACAGGACAGTTAAATTGAAGTTGAGTCCTCTGCCTTTGCTGCCATTTGCTTTGTCCATTACTTAACAGAATCTGCACTGTTGGTAATGAGGTGTTGTTACTATCACTGAAGTAAACACTCTTCTCTGGGAAGGAAAGGCATTTTAATGTATCAGAGCTTGACTTGTGTTGCTTTTGCTAAGAAGGAAGTTTTTGTTTTTTTTAAAACAATAGTCTAAATTGGAGTCTCCCCAAAAGAATAACATTTGTGCTTCCCATAAAAGTTACGGAATAATGATTGAAGCAACAGTAACCTTTAATTAAAATAAGTTATTCTATAGACAATATAAAGTAAGGCAAACATAGTTCCACTGAAGGCATGAGACTTTCCAGATAGACTTTGCAAATATACTTTGGTGTGTTTTTTGTCTTCAGACTCTTCTGTAGTGGAGTGCCATTATTGAAAAAAAAAATACCCTTTTTCCTTAAAAATCCCTTCTGAATACAAGCTGGTGAGTTCTACTTTCATTTACTCCTCCAGTTGGTTGTAGAGCATTTTCTTTCATGGTTTCCATTTTACAATCAGCAAATTCTGGGGCCAGTGAAGGCTGCTTTCTCAGAGGGACACAAAATGGATACCAGATGGAGCTGGGACTCTTTTCTGTATCTTTGCCACTTATTTTTCTCTGGCTTTATTTCTTGATACTCTGTTGCCTCGATAGTGTTATTCTTTTCATCAGAATTGGTGTAATTATATGCGACATTACTGATTATTATTTTTAAAAAATTCCTGTTATCTGTGAGTCATCCTTATTGTGGCTCTTGGTGGTCAGGTTTCTGTAACTTGCTAGTGATTCTGTGGCTTTGTTGTGATTCGTGGATACTTTGAAGAAGCCTTTTGCTGTATAAGAAGGGGGTCCTTTAAGGACCATCTGAAAGCAGCAGTTGACTGTTGACCATTCAAGTAATTGGAGACCAATAGCCAACTGTTGTTCACTTGTAATTAAGGCAATTTCACGCGTCCGAAATTACTATCCGCTTAGAGGCGGAGGCTTGTCAGCTTAAAGCTGGGAGCCCGGACGAGGTCACTGGGAATTCAGCCCACAGCCAGGCTACCTTTCGAAGTGTAGGTATCATCTCAAGGGCTGGCTTTTTTTTTTTTTTCATTTTCTTTTTTTTCTTTTTTTTTTTTTTTAAGGATTTGTGTTATTTGTAGTCAAGGTAGACACAGTAGGCTACACAGCTGTGACTGCGAAGGAAAGTCACTAGGGGGATATTCATAACAAGGAAATATTGGCAAATAAATGATGAAGAAGGGGAGGAAATCCCCAAGATGTTAAATTGGAGCACTGTCACTGAGATGATTAATGGTGTTGTGTATTTTGTGAAGACGCTTATCTGGACTGTCTTAACTATAGTGTACGTTTAATAGCACCTATAAAAAAAGCATGTGGTGCATCAACACACTGAAGAGAAAAGTCCATGGATTCGGATTTTATTTTCCCGAGTGGGTACTTTCTTCAACTTAGTCTTTGGCTTCTGGCTATTAGAAAGCTGATGTTAACGTTTGTTACAAAGAAGTATGTATATTTTATATAATACTAGTCTGCATTTATGTAGCTCCCATTCCTACGGGATTGAAAACGTTCTTGTGCAAAAGATGGGTACTTTTTCAACGCTCTCGAGGGGTGAGTGTTAATAATAGGGAAATGGTGATTGCTCAGATTTGCCTAGTCTTTCTAGGTAGACAGAGTTGGTCAGAGGGCTACGGTAGTTGAAGGACCAAAGTTTCATCAATGATGCGGTCAGTTTTCTGTCAATTTCTGGTGAAGGAGTGGTTGTCCTGGAAGGTGGTCTAGCTTCCAGTTTTAAACCACGAATATCCTGATTCTATGTAATGAATTACCACTTGCCGTCGGGGATCTTTTGGCAGTGATGGCAGGTGCATCACTGGGCAGTTACTTAACCTTCCTGGTTCTCAATAATTACTGTTAGACATAGAGATAGATATAGACTAATAACATATAATTCTATCTTCACTGAGCTTAGTCTATTTCAGCACTGGTTTTCAGTTTGGGCGGCCCTACCCAAATAGTGGGACAGGAGTCCAATTTAGTGGATCAAGATCAAAATTAAAAAAAACAACTGAGAATTTTAGTGCATTGCACTTAAGGAGAGTGAGTTTCGTGAGGCTTCTGTTTTTGTTGTATGTGATTGTGTAAGTGTACATAAAATGCGTGTGTCCATGGGGTGGGCCCTGAGGTAAAATGTTTCTTACTGTGTGTTACACCCGAAAAAGATAGAGTCAGTAGATAAGTGTATAAACATAATCATGTATGGGTGTTACGTCATTGTGAGGGTGCAGTGGGTTATAAAGAAAGAAATGGTGAGGAATGGAAAGGCTTCCCTATCTGGTCTCTCCTATCAGAATGTGCTGGTGCTGACTTGCATGGGCCCATGAGAATCGTATGCACATCTTTCCCATTCTGTGATCCCTGACCTCATGTTAGTAAGTGGAAATTGGGCAAAGTATTTGCACTATGGAAATTGGAAAATGCTGCAAATCAGGTGCCCTCCAGTCCCCGATGAGTTGTTAAATATTTACCAGGACATCACTGTTCTTGATCCTTTCAACGGTAGTTGTATGGTTTTATAACTGAATTTTCCTACATTTTACAACACTATGTGGGATTTAGATGTTATTGGGAGTTATTAAACAATTTTAGTAATATTGAAAACTTAAAGTAAGCAGGAAAAGAAAACGTGTGGTTAAATCAAAAAGCTATAATTTAGAATTTTAAAAAGGTAGTTATTCTAACTTCTTACATTAAATGCTTATGACATTGCCGACTTAAAATGTAAAATTGTAATCAGTGATAATTTTTTTGGCAAAGGGTAGGAAAGCAGGGTTTTCAAAAACACTAACCATATTGTAAATATTTGACAGATTTTTTTGTTAAGCAATGATTTTGGTAAGTACCGAAACTTAGAGAATCCAGACCCCTTTCCCCCTTTTTAAGCTGTCTTTAAGTTTGCAAACTATATCTGGGTTTTAGTGAATTCATCTGTAAAATCATTGATTTGACTGGGAGATGCCACAGTTCTTTCTAATTAAAACAATTTTGTTTTTTTCTATTTTCAAACATAAAAATAAACGTGTGCAGAGTCTAAAAAGAGGACATGCCTCCATGATAACTATGATAACTTTAAACTTCTAAATAAAGGCAAAATATTTGATTTGGAGGAGAGGGAATTTCCAGGGACACTGATGGGATTTTACCACAAAATACAGTGGCAATCACCTGTGTTAATATGGGATCGTGAGGAGAGGTAACTGGGAAAGAGTAAACTGAGCAAGGCCTTTGTAGCCTCCAAGTTTGTCACAGTTTGGCTATGTGGTTTGACACTATTGTAGCTGTGTTCAAGAACAATCATCTCACTAATACTTAGAGAACATGGATGTGGAGACTGTAGCCTAAAGGACTACTGTTCAGTGAGCACATGCTACGCTGTTGCAATAGTTCCTGCAGGACCCATTTTGAACAAAGGGCTTTCACCCAGAGTGGCTCATCTCTAAGTGTAGCCAAGACTGAGAAGGTGTTGGCCACAAGACTGCGATCACCTAAAGAGAAGGGGCCATTGGCAAAATGGTGGAGGTTGTGTTTCCTGCCTCTCTGTCCAAGCCCCTTTCCCTCCGTGAAATTCATGCCACCTGGATACCTGGTTAGCATTTCGTGCCCAGGCCTTTACCCACGAGGCATTTTTATCCATACCCCTCATTGCACATCAGATGTTGTTAACTGATAATGTTACTCTTCTTAGGGCCATTTGCATTTTAATAAACAACTCTAAGTGAAAGAATTCAAGGAAAAATGGAGTTATTCTCCAATGGAATAATTTCAGGCAACACGACGGGTTGGAGAGAGAAATCTTGGGCTGGAAAGGGAGAGGTGATGTCTTCCTTTTCTGAAAAGAAGAAACCCAGAATGAGGGTGTTCTCCTGCTCAATATAGTGTTCAGGCTGGCTTTGGCCAAGAAGCCTGGGTTTGGAAATGGGCAAATCCAGACTCCAAAGAGAGAAGGAATTAATGAGGTTGGGGACAAGAGAATGAGTGAAGAAGGAACTCACCAGTCTTTATCAGCTGTGTTGTGCCAGACAGAGTGCTAACCACTTGCACGTGTTATCCCAATTAAGGAGAACAAGACAGGTTCCTTGTCAGGCAGGCTGCTGGGGGGATAGATGGTCACCTGTGCTGGCGGGGAGGGAAAGGTCAAGGAGGCTCTAGCAGCTACAGTAGTGAATTCTTCTGGCTGTTTAACCTGATTGATTGATTGCAATTATACAGCACCCCCCCAACCCCGCCATTGGAATGATTTATGCCAGTTGTGTTTGGATCAGTAAATAACAAAGAAGTGAGAAAAGAAATATACAATGAACTTCATAAAGAGCTCTAATAGAATCTGCATGTTAAACATTGAACTTGGTAGCAAGAACTGCTTCAAGCCTTTCAACATCCAAATGAATTCTAATTTCCACATCATGCCTTTCAGACCTCAGCATGGTTTCTGGTGGTTTCTCCCAGTTAATTTTAGCATCACACCAATGATTTTGCCTGTAAGTGACTTGAAGTGGTATATCTTGGTAATGTGGATAGTATATTATTTAGGGCTAATGCCAGGCTAGCTTAAAAAAGAGCTAATTTATTCATTCATTTAACAACTATATTTTGATCTTCACCCACGGGTCAGGTGCTATTCTGCATAAAGTGACTTAGAGTTGACTGAGAAAGCCTGTGCCCTGCAAAAGCCTAGAAGACTGATGTGAATGGGTAATTGGGATTCTGTGTAGGAGGTATTTCCAGTGAGGCGTGCAAACAATAGAAGTGGTCCTAAGAAAGGGTTAAATTATTTAACAGTCGAGGTGGGCCCTGGGATCTTCATGGTAGAGATTTTGATTTGGGGGACAGGGGTTTGAGGTAGTGATTTGGGCCAAAAGACCAGTATTTCTGGTGTAGCAAATTACAAATGGCATATGTCAGGCAGGATAAGGGTGACAGGACTTCAGTTTGGAGGAGGGGGGAAACTGAGGCATTGGGGTGGACTGCCATCCTGGGAGAGAGCCCTGGAGGAGCTTTCAGGAAAAGAATGTGGCAGGGACAGCAAGTCAGAACAGCTCTGCAAGTTGCCCACCATCTCAGCCTCTTTGTTGGGAAACTCCTTTTTGTGTGCTTTGCTTGGAGGAGGTGCGTTCAGGCTTTGTGAGTTTGAAGTTATTTTTGACTTAAAAACATCTTGCAGGACTCTACCAGTATGAAATCCAGTTCAGGACCTGTCTACAAGTTTACTGCTTTTTCTGGCTTGACATGCTCCAGATTTGCCTTTCTCCTCCCAGACCACTTGTAATTCAAGATAAACTAATGGCGGAGAGTCAAAATGGACAGGTACAGGAGGCATGATTTAAAATGAAAGAATATTAATTGGCTTTACCCAAATGTGTCTTTTCACTTTGAGAGAAGTGCCTGCCTTGATTTTTAAAACTTGGCTACTGACACACCTGCAGTATGTAGGAGAACTCTCTAGAAACTTGAAGAGAAGGCAAAGGTCAAGGTGAGAGGAATAGAGTGACAATGAACTTTTTGCAGGCATGCTGTTGAAAATCGCTAACGGTGATTTCAGAGAGAGACAGGGAGGCTAATGTGCTTGTGCCCAGATCTTAAAAATAATACAGCAGACTTAAAATTATACATCAACTATGGTTTTAGTAAATTCTCACCTGAAGAACAGTTTGTTCTGTGTGTTGATGGGTGTTCCGTGTAGATGTGTCTTCAGTGAATTTTTGGACTTTGTTTATGCATTAGAGTGGAAGAATTATGCTTTAGTTTTTGTGAGCAACATATTTTAAGAGATCCACAAATCCACACAATAGTTATTTCATAACTGGTAGAGGTAGTTAAACCTCCTGGAAATGGATCTGAGTTTGATTCCCCCCCCCCATAATGATTAGATCTGGGACCGTGGCTAAGTTACTTAACTCTTAATGCTTCTGTTTTCTCACTTCTGAAATGGGGGTAAAAATGAAAATGATCTCATAGCTGTTTTGAGAATCAGTGGGTTAATGCCTTGACATTTTTTTTTTAAATCTTCACAACAAGTTGAGGTTCTAGGTATCATTACCACCATTTTACAGATAACAGGGTCTTACAGAGCTGAAACAGCTCACTTGAGGTTAAGAAGGTAGGATAAGGTGAAATTTAGTTTAGCGTCACGGAACTGTCACTCATTGGCCCACATGTGTTCTCCCATCCCCTTACCTGTTCTTGTAAATTAAGTTTTATTAGAACACGACCACACCTGTGCACTTAAACATTGTCTGTGACTGCATTTGTGTTAGTGGCAGGGTTGAGTAGGGCTGACAGAGACCATATGGCCCATCAAGTCTCAAATGTTTACTGTGTGGCCCTTTACAGAAAGTTTGACCCTTGCATTAAACCTCAGTCTGTTTGACTTAGAGCCTAAGGCCCATACCACAAAAACGCTTACTATGGTGCTTGGCATGTAGTAAGCACCCCCTGAATGAGTACTACTTTGTTCCTCATCTAACTTAAGGTACAGCTGTTCATATCAAAGAACTCGTGTCTGCAAAATGGAGATTAAAAAACTTACAACTTCGAGTAGGATAAGCCATTATGGCTATGGCAATACTGAATTCCTGAAGGAACACATCCTGAATTCTGTCTTATATCTGCCACTTATTACTAGGCTTTATATAATATAAATGCACGAAAGAATTTCCATCTTCATACCAATCAAAGTACAGTACATCATTAAAGGGAGTAATTGTGAACTTCAGTGAATATTCAGAATCTGGTAAATTAACCTCATACAACAGAAAATTTCATATTCTTTGGAAATTTAAGAAAATCTCATGAAAAATACAGCGTGGAATTGTGACTTAATTTTTGAGCAGATTATAATACTACATAAGCAGTGTGCTTACAGTAGGAAAAAATGCAGTAGGATTAATCTCTTAAAAGATTTAGTTTATAGATTTTATAAATTTATAGATTGACAATACTTTTCCTAATAGTTTTCCCAAAAAGGAAAGGATGAATTTATGGTTTCGACTTGACCCTGCTCAGAGCTTTTATTTGAATGCATTCGTCTATTGATCCTGGGAGCTTGCTGTCCTCTGCTCAGTAAACGGCCTTGGGTTTGGGTTTGTGTTACTTTGGAGCTTAGGGAGCACAATGTGTGTCCCATCAACTTGTATTGGGATAATCTGGGAATTTCCTTTGACTAACCCCAGTGCCATGGCTCTGGGTTGGTGAATGGGGGCGCGGGGAGGTTTCCTACATTAGTTCTGTGTTCTCTTGGAATAGCTGTTATTTTCGAATAAAGCTGCAATACAATTTCACTCCGGAACATTTGGAAAATTGTTCCAAAATCAGAGGGAAACATGAATGTCTTTTATAATGGTAACACCCATAGATAGCCACGGTTCACAACTAGGTGTTGATCATTATATAGAACTGTGTTGATAGGCATGTCCTGTTTGACAGATCTGTATCTACATATGTAGGCATTTCTTGTGGATTCATCCTGAAGTTGTCTTAGCTGGGAAATTTCTGGGGCCAAGTGTTGTAACTTATATACAAGCAGCTTATTTAGGGGCAGCAGGAAGCTATATGGTCACCTTCTATCTAGAAACCGGGTTTTGCAGAGAATTCCTTTCGTGACATTTTTTTCCTGTTGCAGTGTGTATCTCCTTTCTCAAATTTTATCACTTTGTTTCTTGTGCTTAGAAAAAAAATCAGAACACAAGGGAACTCCAGCAAGAACCAGTGATATTAGTGACATTAGTGATTGAGATTTTCAACAGAAAAATCCCTCCCTACCCTCTAATTTTTTTTTTTTTAATCTAGTACTTCATTGTTTAGAAATAGTTTTGGAAGAGTTTGATGCTAATGGTGAGAAGGATGTGGTGAGTTATAGTAACAGCTTTTTAAGATCAGAACATGTACATTTGTAAGAAGTAACTGCTGGATGATTAGGTGGAGTTTTCTGGTCACTTTACATACACGTGCCCCGTCTGCTGCATCATCTTAAGGTTGCTTATAAAGCGAATTCTATTTACTGTGTTGAGCACTGAGATATTTTGATGTAGTTCTCAAAGCAGAGAGAAGTCTGGGTCCTGGGAGGATTTTGGGCCAATGGCCAGCATGTAAAGAAAGCATTCTTGGGTGACTCCCTGCCCCCCCCCCCGGCCCCCGTTGTCAAACTTGAGACCTTTGTGATTCACTTAGCAGTGTGAAGAGTCTTTGGAATTGACTGCTTGAGATTTATGTGATTAAATGGACCATCTCTGCATCTTTTTTAAAACCTAATTGCCCTTCCCTCCCTTCCCCTCAGCCCAGTTATAAAGAATCTCTGCAATAAATACTAAATGCAGTAGTATTTATGTATTAGATTATGTAGCGAGCCTCACTCTTTGCCTAGGTACCAAGGGGGAGAGTCCGGTTTCTTGCACTACCAGCTGTCCTCACTTGCATTTCAACCAACTTAAGTTTTCACAACAGCATTGTTTTCTTGACCATTGCGTGTCAGGGGTGCTCAGAGTGAATCAGAGCCACTTGCGTACCTTGACCTTGAAACCAGGAGGTACAGGGTCTTCTTGATGATGCTCCTTTTCCATTCTTCAACTCCACTAACAAAACTGTTTCAGGAGTGAAATCGAGTGTCTGGCACAGTCAGGCATGGAGCTTTCCTGTCTTGTATGCTTTAGACACCGTCCGGATTTCCTGGTGAAGAAGACCTTTGCAGTAATTACGGGGAGGTCTTTGCTCACTCCCAGGGAAGGAGCATGCTTTCTAGGGACTACCTAACTGCTTGATGGCCTGAAAGGGGAAAATAGAAGCAACATCTCTTATTCTCATCCCTCTGGAGAAATTCATCAGGTGTCCTAAGTCTCGAATTAATAACAGTGAAAGCAGTGACATTCATGTCACCCTGTTTTTAAAAGGAGAGGTTTGGAGACCTATCCAGTGGGGAGGATAGTGGAGGGTAGGGGTATTTCTTGAGCTCTTGTAAAATTGATAGAGAAATTCATCTGCTAGAAAGATCGTTTGCCCTCTTTTGTGAATGCTGCTTTTAAGAGCTAGTAACAAATTTATGAGACTGGTAGGAATAAAGAAAGCTGATTTTTTTTTTTTTAATTTTACTGTACTTGTGAAATGTCTTGGGGAAGGGAAGACTAGAAAACTAAAATTCTGGGCCAGTGGATTTTAAGTAGAATACATTTGTACAAGAATCTAGTGGCAAATTTGGTTTACTTGTACCACATATACCTTTATTGGCTCTCTTCAGGAGAAGTTTGCCAGACAAAAGATTGTTGTGATATAGAGCGTCCTCAAAACTTGAGGCTCGGAGCTGTAGAGAGAGGAGAGAATGAATACAGCTGCATTTATTCTTCCATCCACAGGAAATACTCATGGATACTAAGGTCTTCCATTGTGAGGCAAAACTGATCCTTCTGGGGACAACAAGTTTTAACTCTTGACCGTGAAGTTGTGGTTGAGTTTTACCATTTCTGCTTGCGTGTTGGCTGGTTTTTTTATATGCAGTGAGATAGAGGAGGCTGAATTCAGAGAAGTAACTTATTCCAACAATGGTGTTCTGTTGTCTCTAAACATCATTGTCATTGACTCCCCACATTCATGTTTGAAGTAAGTAGGTTATATACTCATTTGGCACTCAAGAAAATGAAGGCTCAGAGGTTAGGTGGGTTGTTCAACTTACGCAGCTAATGTTTAATCTGATGACTGTTTTTGGCAGCCCCAATTCACGTCATCGTGGCCCAGCAGTTCCTTCACTTTCAATTGGATGATGTGGCCCGTTGGAGCAGGATGCTTGTCCACAAAAAAACAAAACAAAACAAAAACCACTTTCTGTTCAAGGGTAGTCTGCTGAAATCTAGTTCCATAAAAGAACAAGAACCTGAGGAAGTTAAAGCCTTACATATAGAAGAGGGTGAGTTTGTTGTATTTGAACGTTAGCTGTTGAATGTCCTTGGTATGCACAGCTGTACGTTCTTCGGTATGGGGGCAACTAGGTCTGCCCTTCGGAAATTTCATCTGTCCTTGCACTGCAGTTATCACACACAAGTGGATGAATCCCAAATTTTTAATCTTCAGTACTACCTCTTTGCCAATTTGGGTTTTAGATTTCCAAACTGCTCGAGGTTTCTCCTTGTGATTTGCTTGACATCAACTTAAGCATGTAATGACCAAAAAATTCGCAAGCACTTCTATGGACATAGCCAATTAATCCTTCCCGCAACCCAGTGAACAGTGTTTTATCTCTTTTTTCTGTGGGGGGAAAAAAGGAACCTAACATCAAACAAAACCCCTTGAGTCCTAGAGGTTAAGTGATGTGAATACTCTCACTCAGCTGCCATGTAGCGCGGCCCGCCTGCAGAGTGTGACCTCTCTCCCCTCCCAGTCTGCGGTTCCCTCCGGGACCACGCACCTGTGCCCCAAACACAGCTCCGCATCTTCCTTGGAATGGTCCTCTCCTACCCTGCCCTTCTTTTGCTTTATCTTCATTTTTGTAGTCATCCAGGCTCGCTCCTGGACCCCTCTTTCATTCTGCCTCTCCTGTCTCCGATAGCCTGTTAGTAGCATGATTTCCTGTGGAAAAAAACTTATCTTTTGTTCCCATCCCCTTGGCCTAAATTATTATTGTCATTATTATTTCATGCCTAGCTTGTTGCAGTCTCCTGTTAAGTCTTCTTATCTCCTTCAATTGAAGTTAAATGCTGGAGTCCTACTGTATACAAAGTACCATGCAAGGGAAGGCAAAAATACCTTTTTTGGGCCACCCTATAGTTATTAGATTAAAATTCTCTTTCTAACATAGTTCCTTGGTCAAAGGCCTCAGTGGTTCAATCTTACTGTATGGGGTCACAGTCTTAGCTTAGTATTCAAGATCCACCAGTCTTGGATCTAGTTTGCCCTCCGCCTCCCCAATGAATATCTCTCTCAACAGACTCTCTCTGCTCCTATCTATGAATGGTATCTGTGTAATCTTGTGAGGTGCAACACACACACACACACACAGACTTTGTGCTTTAGCATTATCCACAGTGGTTTCTCTCTTTTCTTAATTCAACATACTTATTGGGTACCTTCTATAACCAGGAGCTATTGTGTGGGACATACAGTGAACGAAGACTGGAATCTCTGCCCTGAAAGTTATAGGGCATTAGAGACTGATAGTAAACAGCAAAAGTTACAAACCAAGCACATCATACTGTCTATTCAGTGGTGGTCAGTGCTGTGGAATAAAAATCAAGAAGGTTAAGAAGGAATTAGGAGTACTGGGTGAAGATAGGTCAGTTATGGTTTCAAGGAGGTGCAACCCCCATTTAAAAAGATGATATTTGAGTAGAGACTCCTGGGAACTGAGGGAGTTAGGCCTCCAGATAACCCTGGGGGGGGAAAAATACTACAGGTAGAGTGAGCACCTGCCATAAAGGTGCTGAAGTTGAAGAGCTTTCATTGCTTTCAAAGAATGCGGGGAGGCTGGTGCAGTGGGTTAGAAAGAAGCACTGCAGCTGGAGGCAGGTCAGAGAGGGAATGGGGGCCCAGTGCACAGGACTCTGACAAGCCAGGTAAAGCCTCGGGCATTTACTCCACCTGAAATGGCTTCTTGGGAGGATTTTTGTCTTGAAAGAGGAATGGGATCTGGCTGCTAGCTGAGTTCATGCTTCAGGGGGCCATGGTGGAAGCAGGGAGACCAGTTCAGAGACTATTATGGTCATCAGAGCGGTTTAAGTGTGCAAGGTGTGGAAGTAGAGGTGGTGAGAAGAATTTGGATTCTGACGTATTCTGAAGGAAGAGCCAGCAGGATTTTCTGATGGAGTGGACTGAGAGGAGATATAAAGAGAAGAAAGTCAATATTGAATCCGAGATTCGATTCTAATGCATCATTTACTCTGTATCACACATGTGGTAGCATTCAATTGTATATATGCAAATAAATACCTCTTAGGAACTCTTACATTGGAAGAGGAAGCAGCTTATAAACTTACAAGTGAGAGGACAAAAGACTACATGTCTGTCTACGAGTGGATATCTTAGTAATATTGCAAGTTCCTTTAAGGTATTGATTCATTTATCAATCCACAAAACTTTCTAAGGTACTTATTAAAGGCCAGTGGTCATCTTACCTTGTTAGTAGGTGGAATTAGGGGCAGCTTCAGTAGAGTGGACAAGAACACAGGCTCTAATTGAGACTGAGGGATTCAAACCCCACTTGAGTCATTTATTTGCTGGGTGATCTTGAACAAGTTATGTAACTTCTCTGTTACCTATTTTTCTGATCTGTGAATTGGTAGTAATCTCTCTCCTCGGGTTTCCTATGGGAGTAAATGAATGAATACATGTAGAATACTTAAAACAATACCTGGTACATACTAAGGGTTCAGATAGTGTTCATCATTCCTAAGTAAATGTTGAAGAAAAATGAGTTAAAAGGATTACCGTTTGGAGTGACTTTTGTTCCTTAAACCCCATGGTCGAAACCTGCCAGGTTGCCTGGATAATAAATGTGAATAATAAGGTCTCACAGTAAGCCCTGCTTTCTAGCTGATGGTTAAAAATAACAGAGAATTGCATTATGATCAGTCTGATACCTGTCTCTTTTTAGAGGTGGACAGGAGGCTGGTCAGCATCCCCTATGGGTACATTTGATTGACAGACTGGCAAACAGTATTTAAATACCTAACACATAAAAAGATCAATGTTTTCTTATTATTTTGTAGCTTAAAATGTTGAATGTGTATTAAAATGAGAAAAATAATTTTCAGGATAGATATGACTTTCCTAGTACATAAAGGCAAGGAGATCACATCAAGAAGGGAATATTATTTTTTTGCCCCAATACAGGAAATTACTATTTTTCCCTCCATGTTTATATTTTGATACATAATATCTCCTTTTTTTTTTTTATTTCTCATGTGGCAGTCTTCCTTTCATCCCTCTTACTATCAGCAGCTAATTGGGCCTCCAAATCCAGGAAGTAGCAATGTGTTGCTGCTGTGGATGCTGTGGATGTCTTTAGTGTCAGAGGTGGTTTGAAGAGCTGCTTAATTCTGCTTTTCATCGTGCCTGGTACTTCAGCGAGGCCCTTGGGTTCTGTTTGAGCTCGGTATTGCTGATCCCATTCTGTACATTCTAGATGGCAATGTAGACAGTGGCTGTCAATGAGTAACAGGTAAATATTGAACAGGGAAGCCCTTTTGATTAACTTTGTGGATCATTATTTGAAAGTAGCTTGCCGTCCGAACAGCTCCATCACTCATGATCATAGCACACGGCACGGGGGGCAGAGCATCAGGCTGTTGGTTGGAAAGCTGAGGTTGCATTCTTGGTTCTGTACCTGGTCCTGCATTCGTGCGGTGCTGGACTGGTCACAACTATCCAGTAAGCTAAATGGTGATGATTTAGCACAATGGGAATGCAGAATATTTAGGATGATAAAGCACAAAGAATGGTCCAGACGGACTTCCCACTCTTTGGGTATGAATATGTTAAAGCATATTTATAATTTGTTTAACGTAACTTGAATTTTTAAATTTTTTATACAGATCCAGAAATTGTTTAATAGGGAATTCAGACAAAGACTGAAAGTGAATTTTTGATCCTACTAGTTTGTGCTAAAAAGTTGTAATTTCAGCATTGATCTACCTCTTGAAGTTTAATTTATACCACCTAATGGGAAAAACTGTCCTTGGTTAATAGGTTCTGATCCAGCTGTTGAATCTCATGGTACATTAGTGGTTTATCACCATTTCAAACAATACCATTATAATTATTAGTATTTTGAGCTCCTATCAAAGAGTATTCATGGCACTTGGTAAGAAGACCTAGATAAGACTGAATAAAAATAGATAGCCACCTGGTCTCAAACATTTCTAGGTCAACATTAACATGGTCATTAAAAGATACAGAGAGACTACAATGGGTTCGTTCACATGTCTTGAGGAGAGACCTAATTCAGTGGTCAAACAGGCCGTTCTAAAACACTTACATAAGGTTACCATTTTCTAGTAAATCTTTCTGTTGAGTCTTTAATCATGTCCAGCTGTAGAAATATTCAGAAAACTAAGTGCCATAATTAAGATCATTAAAATCACCAATGCAAACCTATCTCCTTCTTACCCTTGTTCTAGAGCAATAGTAAAAAAAGGTAGACATTTTATGACATTTTAAATGTATAATCCAGCCTTTTAAATTTGCTTCACTACATGGATTAACGCCACTGTTAGTTGCTGTTGAACCTGTATGAACCAAAAAGTGACAAAATCTATATAAACTAAAAGATAATTTGATTCTGAAAAATCATTTGAATAAGGAGTACAATATAAGGTAGTTAGGCTGACTAGAACCGTAAACTACAGGATCCTATCCCCTTTCTGGGGAAGGGATTCTATGTTGGTATCACTTTTAAAAATGTGTTTCAATTCTGCTTTAAAATCATGGAAAATATTAATATTTTCGCTTTAACTGTAATGTTCTAGACTAGTTGATGGGAACCCCTCTCCTCCTACCTCTCAACCTCTGGCCCAGAAAGGGAAAGAACTTAAAATTTCTTTGAGAAAATAACCTCAACTAGGCAAGTACTACTTGCAAAGTAATGTGTTAGAAATCACGTATTATATTTTTTTAAACAATTTTTTTAAAGATTTTATTTATTTGACAGAGACACAGCGAGAGAGGGAACACAAGCAGGGGGAGTGGGAGAGGGAGAAGCAGGCTTCCTGCGGAGCAGGGAGCCCGATGCGGGGCTCGATCCCAGGACCCTGGGATCATGACCTGAGCTGGAGGAAGACGCTTAACCGACTGAGCCACCCTGGCGCCCCATCATTTATTATATTTAGAAATCTAAATAAACCTATCATGTGCATGCCAAGTACCCATTAAATTAAAAACCCAGCTTAATGAATGTGAAATTTCTTTGCAATAGAAATACACTGAATGCTAATGTTTCAAGAGTGGTAACGGGCCACTGTATTGATCTTTCTTCAGGGGAGCCAGGATCTAATTTGGATTTGGTTCCAAGGGAACATGTGTGAGGTGGTCCCATCCTAACCCACACCACAAAACTAGAAAATAATTTGATAGAAATCTTTGTTTAGAACTGAAATAGCAGGGGATGCTATGGGTCAAGGTAGAATTGGCAGGGGCATGTGGAAATGTGTGTGCATAGCATGGTTAAAATATTTTAGGCCCTTGATTGCTTGAAATTATAGGCAGTGAATTCAACATTTAGTCTTTCTCTGAATAGGGCAGGAAACTTGGCACACAGGACTCTTCTGTGTAGACTTGTGATTGATATTTTGGTTCTAAGAAAATATATAAAAAATATATACATATAATAAAAGTACATGTTTTTCAATACTAAAAATTGCCTAATTTCTACAACTTAAAAGTTTTATGTTTATACCCCAATAGGAGATAGAAGGAATTAGATGAGGTTTACCTAAATGATGATGACATCTTTACTGGCTTTTAATATTCCATTTTAGTAATTAGACAAGTTGGTAATGTTTGGGGAAAACAGAATATATCGGGCTAGGATGTGATGGCTTTCAACGTCACTTGGCTCCATCCAAGAACGAATACTTCACACTCTTTTTGTGAGAAACTGTAGACGTTCCTTAATCTCAAGGAAGTTTCGGGCCAGCAGGGAAACTACGATAATAATTGACTGATTTGGTAAATAATTACTGAATACCTACGAAGTGACAGGCATTGTTCTAGGCCCTAGAGATTCCGTGGTGAACAGGACATCAAAAGTTGCTACGGTATGGAGTTTATATTCATTTGTGGAGGGCAGACAATATGCAGATGCATGTATCCTATTAAAAAGGTATTGCTCTATAGTATGAAAGAAATTAAATCAGGGCAAGGAGATGGAGCATGAATAAGTGCTTTTGTTGCCGGAGAGGACATGTTTAGTACCTTAAGAATGACGTAAGTGTCTCTGTTCTCTGCAAGTACAGACAAGCAAGTCCATTTATGGCTGTAGAGAATTGGGGAACTCTTGTAGGGGAAGATGGAACTTAAGCTGACCTTTGATGGATGGGAATGGCTGTGTTTGTATATGACAGAGGATGGAAATAAGAGTTTATATTAAGGGTGGACTAGAAATAAGGGGTAAGATTGTTGGGGACTTGAGAGAATTTTGGATTTGACATTTTAGATGGTTCCAGCATATTGAAGAATACTGGAGTATGTGGGATGTTTCTACCTCTGTGTTTGCATGGAGTAGAAAAGAAACACAGGCCATCTGACAGGCTTTTAGGATAATTAAGAAATGAGAAGACTATATAAATTTTCTATTTGCACAGACATGACTATTTCAAGGTTTGTTTAAGGGCTATTGTGGGAACAAGGGGTTGGGTGGAGGGACCATGTGATGTCCTGACTCAAAAGTGTTCAGCAGACTGGGGAGTTTGAGAGTCACTGTTGGAGGTCCAGCGTGCTGGCTGTGGTTTACATGATGACCTACATTCTTCAGCAGGATTCAGTCAGGAAATACTTTTTAAAATTATATGTATCGATAGTGTACCCAGAAGAACTCATGAGATAAACACTTGGAGGCATGAATAGATAACCAAAAACAGTTCCATAGATGGGTTAATTATTTTAAGAAATGGCCTCCATTTAATTTGTATTTTACTATATAAGAAGCAAATGCGTGCTAACATTATAGCATGGGGTGGGTAAGATAAACTAGGGATCAGCAAATAATGACCTTGAGCCCTGTTTGTTATTGGTGAGTCAAGGTGCCAATCAGACATGTCACATGTGCATGTTGCAGGGGCGGTGCAGGAATGACACATTGTTTCTTGAACCTCAGTCACTGCCTGAGAACTGCTGTGTATATGTGTTTGCTAATGGCACAACTGACTTGCGTGATTAGTAGTCTTGTTTTTGACCGCCACCATTTTGAGGGGAGGTTTGCCAGACATTTTTCTGATCTGGTATGGACTTCAGAATTCACACTCATCATGCTTCCTACCTCCATCTAGGTAAACAATTCGAGAAAAAGGGGGAACAAATTCCCATTTCTATAGTAATTTCCTTAGAATTTACTAATGTATTTTTTGCCTCAATAGATAGGCCCCTGTTGAGAGATGTTCCATTGTACAAAACAAGGGGGGAAGTTGGAGGGGGAGACGAACCATGAGAGACGATGGACTCTGAAAAACAAACTGAGGGTTCTAGAGGGGAGGGAGGGTGGGGGGATGGGTTAGCCTGGTGATGGGTATTAAAGAGGGCACGTTCTGCGTGGAGCACTGGGTGTTTTGCACAAACAATGAATCATGGAACCCTACATCAAAAACTAATGATGTAATATATGGTGATTAACATAACAATAAAAATTAAAGAAATAAACTAATGATGTAAGACTACATTAATTATTGGAATGCTAGAATTTCAGAGCTCCATTTTTATAGGAATTCTGACAGTTCTTGAGCATTGGTTTTGGTAGGAATTCTGACTTACCTATTTTAAGATTTTGTGCACTTACTGCTGCAGATGAGAGCTTATTCCTAGAACTACCTGGACTACCAGGATCTTCTGCATATTCAGATGACTTTACAGAACATGAGCATGAGTATCCTGGAAGGGAAGCTGACTCTATCACTAACAACATGTGTTAGGCAGCTTAGCTCGCATCCTTTTAAGACCTTTTAATTCCTTTGTTTGGAAGTCCTGTTTTCTACTTAGTTTCATAGATATGGTTACATCATTAAAGGTCTTCATGACCTTCGTTCCTTAAGCTGTGTCTTAGACTTGCTGTCTTCTCTGTCTCCAGACCTTAGCTTGTGAAGCTGACCTCACCCAGTACAACGAGTGCTCCGTTTTTCTGGTTGAACTGGCCACAGTCTCTTGGTCCACTTGCCTGTCTTTGTCAGGGCACCAGGACACGTTTTAGACCAGCTTCTGTTTTTCAACAGAAACAGAACTGCATCCTTAATGCTAAATACTGGCCACTGAGCTGGCAGGAAGGGGGAATTACTATACGTTGATTTAACTTCTTCAAAATATTTGTTTAGGGAGGCAATGATTTAATGAATGTTAACAAGTTTACAATTCAGCAAATCTTTAATAAACTGTATTTGCAGAGTCCATAAGAATCTGTATTTTGTTTAACTTCTAACATTTTAAGATTTAGTTTTTTATTTGGTTAATTGGTAGAATTGGATTGAGTTATGTTACACTCAGCTTTTCAGTCATTCACAATTCTATGTGTCTATTTGTTTCTGTAATAATAATTGGTCTGCAAAATCCTCAGCCAATGAAACAAGCACTTTGTTGGTAAGTAGTAAGCATTTTTTACATTTTTCTGGAATAACTTCTCAATAGACCTAAATATCATTAATTGAAAACAAAAATCCCTGACCTTGTCTATCACTACCTCTCCCTCACAGTCCTCCCTAAAAACCTAAAAACAAGAGTCTTTGTCTTTTATCATCAGGTAAATTCTAAGGAGTAGAGAGGTTGATAAGCAGAACTGAGACCTCACATCCCAAGAAAAGAATTACGGATTTGGAGGGTCGCGTGGAGTATTGCATAGGAAATCTGCATTAGAAAGTAGAGAGCCTCTGTGCTGAAAAGCTACTTGGAGCCCTTGAGCTGGGGAATTTTGTTTTCCCATAGGTGTTGTGTTACCAATTACATGAAGAGTACAGACTTCCTGTTAGTTGATAAATGGAGATTGGAATCATTTATTAGGTTATTTTATGGTATTTGTTAACAATATTTACCTTCCTAAATTGATTCAGCATAATCCTTACTGTAGCTTTCCTTCATTTCTGGAAGACATATAGATAATGTGGTACTTTGATAAAGCCTTACATGGCACTGAAAAACTGATTTTTTCCTTAGCTCAACAGAGCAGCAAGATTTTATTAACATAGACTTTGGAACATTTGAGTTCCCATAGGGTACAGAGTGTGGCTGATATGACACGACTTGCCTTCAACAGTTGTTTTAACAAGATATCCTTCATATACAATATCCTGAGCTGAAAGGCATAACTGAGTAATGTTAGCAAGAAACACTGTTGGCAAAATTCTTGACTTTCATCTTTATCTGATTAATCCAAAGCAATGTTACTTATTAAAAAGTATTTTCAACTGAATATATATGACAGATACTTATTTTTTAAATGTCTAGAACTTTACAAGAACTGTTTTTGGGGGTGTGTGTGGGGTGTGTGTGTGTGTGTGCGCATGCGCGTGTGTTTTCCCCTACGAAAAGTGTTTTCTACATTCACTTTAAAATACAACAAAATAAATCCAAGACTTTGGATATCTGTTAAAAAGAGGCTTGATGCTGTTCATTCATGAAATAGCCATTTGTGAGCACCTACTAGGTGTCAGGTACTAGAGATACAACAGTGGATGAAGCCGGCAAGGGTGTGAGCTCTTGCAGTAGTTAAATGCATGTAGACAACAAACAAATGGGCCAATTACAGAATATATAAGGGGATAAGTGCTATAGAGAGGATAATAAATGGAACATGGGGTTCAGGAGTCCCAGAGGTGGGGGTGGGGTTTTGGATTTTAAATGGGGTGGCCAAAAAAGGCCTCACTGTGAAGGTGACAAATGAACAAAATTTGGAAAGAGATGCTGGTGTGAGCTATGTGTATACGGTTGATTCCCCATTTGGAAATGTATTAGTCCTGGTCAGCTGACTGTATTGCTGATGCTTGCTTTCTCCAGGGATGCTCATATGGCCTCTATTTAAATGTTCTTCTGATGCCTTATAGTCTATTTTATTTTGTTCTTTTTAAGAGAAAAAAATGTATTTCACAGAGCATTGAGCTCATTGGATAAAAGGTGCTGTGATTTTTTTTTTTTTAAAGAAAGCATGAACCAGGCTTCCATAAATATCCCAAATTGCACCTTATCAAATTGTTTTTCGTAAATGTTTAAAAGTGTAAAAGAAAGCTTTTCCAGTCTAAAAATGGTATTTTTACTAATTTACTAATTAACACTTTATTCTGCTTAGCACTTTCAAGACCTGATTTAATTACAGTTTCTAGTACTTAAATAGTGTTCTAAAGTGAGCCAGTGTTGGTTTGCTCAAAAAATGTTGCAGTGAAGTTTTTGCCCCTTTTGGCTTCTGTTCATATGAAATATATCAATTATTTTCACTGCCAGAATCCTCATTGAAGATACATGTAGTTCTGTTATGTGGATGATGGAACTATGACTAATCGGGAACTATTAGACGTACATTTGCTTCGCCCTCCCAAGGATAGAGCTAATTGAGCACTTTTCCTTAGTAATGTCCAGTAGTTCTGATTTGGCTCTGGGCTTAGAAATAAAATGAAAGAAGCACCAATTTTGTTTATTCTGAGTTTGGAGACTGCATTCGAATTGGTTCCCAAAATATTGAGATGATTTCTCTTCTGGAGAATTGCCTGTCTTGCTATCTATGGTAATTGTTAATCAATTTAGAGTCATTTGGTGAAGTAGCACACTAGTGTCCTACCAAAAAATAAAACCACGTGAATGATTTCCAAACACAAGAGAAAATTGGATAAAGAGCAGAACAGTTAGATTTTTATCAGAAGTTTTCTCTGAATGAATCAACCTTACAGTAACACAATGGATGTAATAATATTAAGTCTATATTTTAGGTGGGGTAGAAGAAATTCTTGTCGAGTGAACTCTTATTTTCCAGCATTGTTTCCTTCCTGGTAGAAGTTACACAGGAATAGGGAGAAAGAATTTCTTGTTGACACGAATGTGCAGTGTCCTATTTCTTAGGTTTCTTAAGTCTGTAAAATTTGGGGAAATTAAATTATTTTAGAGTAAGGATTTCTTAGAGTTAAATAGATTTAATATCAGAAAATAATTGGGAATTACCTAAACCAATATTGCTAATGAACTGTAGGAGACCTCTGGAATTACCTTCTCAAATATAAATGTATAACTGCTATTTTCCTGCTAATATCTGCCTTCTCTGTGGCTTTCAAGCCCCAATTTGCCTGCGCTAGTAATTATGCGTGCACATTCAGACACAGAACTTGGAGACCATTTAGATTGCTTTCTTCATCCATTGTGGGGTTATTTACAGTACTGTTCTTCACTGAAGGGAGAAATAGCTATTTATACAGAAAATACTTTCCATTGATCACCATGTTTCTCTCCCTCCAAATAGAACTGTCTCTCTTATGTATACCTGATGTGTACATGAATTTTCAAGGTTCACTAGTTGGAATCCTCAAACTGTGATTTTTCTTGCACTGAATTCTTCCTGTGTGCAGCGTACTGTGGGGCAATAAAGACTTACAAAGTTTTAAAAATGTTTCTCCTCTACCAGAAAGCTAAATACAGTGTCTCTGGGGAGACAAGGCATGGGATCAGCGTTTTGGTCTGGCACAGAGTTCAGTCTGATCTTTTCTTAGATGAATAAAGAAAGACCCAGATAAATTGGTCACTACATATGGTTGAGAAATAAGTAGTAGCAATTAGGAGAATAGGCAGGCAATTAAGTGCCACAGTGAGCCTTACCACCAATCAGAAGAGTAATGTTCAGAGGAGGATGAAAACTGGGAAAGTTGGAGTAAGTCTTGATAGGGCGGGAAAAAAAAAAAAAACTTGAGTTCACCTCAGAAGCTTTGGGGGTTGCAGTAAACAGTTGAGGTGAGAGAGCTTCATGGACAAAAACCTTGAGGCAAAACTGGGCATAGCCTGGTTGCAATCTAAGTGGACAGGAGGAAGCAATATAAGGCGATTGCCCAAGAACTGAGTGACATCATGGGAGAAGCTCCTAAGATCTGAAAAGCCAGAGGGGAAGTAGGGAACCCATCAGGAGGTTGTAGAAATCTTGAGAAGCTTGCTTTTCCTGGTTCCACTTTACTGTGGTTCTTTGCTAAGAACCATTTAACGAAGGGTTTTCTTCTCTACCTCCTTTTGCTCTCTGAATACTCTTTCCCTATGTTTTTCACAGGCTTGTAATAGGTGTTATTTGAAAGATGGGTGGTCGTTTGGTAAACACTGCCTTAAAAGTAGCAGATTTCTTTATCAGTAACGTACATAGCTAATGAGCTGATGCCCAGTGTGGCATTACTGGAGGGGGAACCGTACCATGTAACATTTCCCCCAATACGTTTGTCGGTAGATGGCTTTTGTCTTAAAGCATTGCCATCAACGGGATTGGTATTCCTTGGAACACGCTCTCGAGTGGATGAGAAATCACTGCTATCATTTTAGAACTTTTAAAATAAAAACACAGCAGTCAACATAGACCTATAGCATTTGAAATATCTACCCAGTTTGAGAGGAAAAGAGGCCAACTTTTTTCCAGCTTATTCTCAAGTATTGAAGAGTGTGTGAGTCGATCAGCTGCCAAACAGAAGGAGCAGTTCCAACTCTAATTTTAACCTGCCACCTTGCATGGCTGTAGGAGTGGTTCCCACATACTGCAAAGAGATTATTTTGTATAAATAGAGACTTTTCCTACTTTACCAAGTGGGAGGGAATCATTATTAAGCCCCCTCCCCCATTCTTGGAGCCCATTTGCATGGCTTCCGTATGCTGAAGATGATCTCCCCAAACTTTCAGATTCCCTGGTTAATCCTTCTGCATCCATAGTTTAAATCCTCCAGAGGATGGAGGATTGCTGCTGTCCAGCATTACTGGAGTTTCTGATGCACCCTGTCTCACTGTCCCCTTCTTTATTCACCAGCACTGGACAGCTCTGAGCTGGTTTCACAGCCAAGGGGAACCACCTCTTTGTGGCTCTGGGTGTCCATGAATCAGTTTGTATTAAACCACTTTGTAGGACAATCCTTCGGGTATACTGGTGTATTTTGGGTTATTTTGGTGCTAGCAAAGTGGATAGCTCTGGAGGGCAAACTTACGTTGTTACCTTAGGCTGATTTATAGGACTTTTTCCTGGAAGGCCGAACTTGCAATGATTTCTCTTTAAAAATTTATTAAAAGATCAATTGTCCCCAGTGAGTGGTCATGCCGGTGAGAAATAAGCACTGTTAAGCATCCAGGGCAAGGAGAATTGTGTTAGAAATACAGTAGATAGTGTTGACTGACTGGTTTGTGGGTGGCTCAGGAGAATCCAGGTGAGCCCAGGGAGAATTGGGACATAATCTTGATTGAGTAAAAATGCTCGGATACATTGTATTATGGGAAATAATCATGTTGATGAGAAAATCTTGTTCTAATGGAAAACTAATGGAAGACCGAGTTTATAACTGACTTAGAGAATGGGTGACCTAGCGGGGGCCCATGGGGCTGGAGTGGATTTTAAGAAAGGAAGAGCTACTGTGATGCTAGAAAGCCATTTAGACATTTTTTTTGTTGGTGGTGTTGAAAACTTAGGATCTGCAAGTTTTTTAAGTCATTTTTTTCAGAGGCTTCCGAAAAACCTATCTAGTTTATTATATTTTTATTTCACTGTAGTGTATTCTGCCACTTGTGTTTCATTCTGTTGATTTGATGTTTCTCTTGTACATTTGATGTGGAATTTGAAAGACTGAAAGTAAGTTGTATTTGTCAAAATTTGAGCACTTAGCACTAGACATGAGACAAGTGCTTGTGGAAGAGAGGACTTCTTGGGATAAGTAGTGTAAAGCAGTGGTTCGAAAGATCAGCTTTGGGGATGAAGTGGGTTTAAAGTGTCAGCTCTGCCCTTTGTTGCCTCTCTGACTTGGGGCTTGTTGCTGAGCTTTTCTCAGCCTGTGTTCTCCTTGGTATAAACCCAAGTAACAATTTTTACCTTACAGAGTGTTTTGAGGTTTAAATGCCCTGGTGGATGCAAGTGTTGAAACACTTAGCACAGTAAATGGCATTTAATACTGTGAATAATAACAGCCTGCAATTTACAAAGTAACTTGGCCTTCACTTCTCTATAGCAGAAAGAAAGATGCATTCTTTATGCAGTTATCAGGATGGAGGTAATAAAATGTGGCCTTTAGAATTATGTGCCCACATCAATGACGATCCACATGGACCTTATAAGAAGTGGTGGCTATTTTGGCAGCTAAGGAAGTCTCAACCCAGTTAAGGACAGAGTTGTATTCTTGAACTGTGAGGACAATAGGAATCTGCAGTTCCTAATTCTCTGCCTCTCCCCACGAGACTTAATAGGCCATAAATTTACTCCCCTATAGAAATGTTGCCTCAGAAGGAGCAGATAATGGAGCTCCCTTTTACTTCTGAGGGAAATAGTGCGGGAAGAAGGGGGTGTAGGTGGTAATTTAAACAAAGTCTATTCTATATTTTCCTTCAAAAATCTTAACATTGTTTTTGTCTAGTAGTCATCCTCTCGTTGAGAGAAAATTGCCATGTCTGGATTATAGGAACCTCACAGAGATCTGACGGATCTTGAGTTTTACTCTCTAGTCACTGCATTTCTGAGCACAGAATCCCAGTAGGCTCCTCAGTGTGAAGAGACACTGTGGGGACCCCAGGGATTCTGTCTCTTCTCTCTACGTGCAGCAATTGAGCAAGGAATGCATACTCTCCTAGAAAACCACTGAAAGTTCTTAAGGACTGAGGTTAATGCTCTCATTCCCTTGAGGTGATATAGTCACATCAGCAAAAATAAAAAATTGTATTCATGTCCAAATACATTGGCAATTGACCTATATTGAATTGACTTTAACCAATTTTAATGCCATCAATGCCACCATCAGCTTTAAGTACTATCACTAATGTTAGGCAAATTCATACTGCCTATACCTGAGACAACCTTAGAATTTTCTCTACCTTCTACATTTGGATTTGTATTAAGTACAGATTGGGGGACCAAGTGTGTAAATTTCCTGGTTTAATAAGAATTTCCCTGAGGTCAGTACAAAAGAAGACATGAATGAGTAGGGGTACCATTTCCCCCCAACAGTTAAACAAGAAGACCTCAATCTAGGAATGGGTTATATTACTTTGAGTTAAGAAGTTAGGATTTGGAATCCTAAAAGTGTGTGTGTGTGTGTGTGTGTGTGTGTGTGTGTGTTTTAAGTGTTTATATGTGCAGGGTAGGCTAGCCTATAAGAAAATTATAGTAAGACAAAATTCTTGATACTCCCTACTCTTAATCCTTTGGCAAGGAAGTTCTGAGATCCTCTATGTCCATGAAATACGCAAGAAGAGAGGTAGGCAAAAAAAGGGAGGAGGCCCTGGAGTGTAGACAAGGAACAGCTAGTCTTACGGTAGTAAAGTGTATGGTGGAAATGAGGAAGGGTATCAAATACTAATGGAAACCATCGGTTCTCACATAAGATTGTATCTAATGAGCAGATAGTACTGGAGAGCCTAGTGTTGATTTCTTGGGGAAAATCCCTATCAGTACAGTGATGAGAAAGCACAGCAGTGATCTTGATGGTGATGGCTTTGGCATAAGATGAGAAAAATATTTGACACCAGGATGTTTTAGTAGTGAAGCTACTCATCCAGAAGTGTCTTGTAGTTACTCTTTACTTGGTTTTCCTATAACTTAACATTTGAAAAGTGCAAAGTACACGAGTACAAAAATATTCATTTGCTGTGTTTTCTCTTACCTGCTTCTTTGGTACCAAGTCCTATGAGATTTGTCTATTTCAAGATAATTTGTGTATTCTAATTCTTCTCAGTAATGAGGAAAGAGGGTGAGAAAACATCATTTGAAAGTGGAATCCTATACAGACAAGGGTGCTTCTGGTTATTAAAATTGTTTGCATATAGTCCACTTAATCTCTTAGTTTTAAGAAGAAATATCTAAAATGTGATGCCCTGGAAGAGGCTATGAGGAGAAAAAGGAGTAATTTTTTATTCATAATCTGCTAATGCTACAAAGCCGCCTCACCCACAATAGTATGCTAGTCTCAGCCAGAACGGAAGGATTCATTGGTCATCTTAGGAAACTCACTGGAATGCTTGATTTCCCCCCGCCATTTACATGGGAAAATCTATTCTCCTTTCCCATGGAATGATTCATCCATAGTGGCCCCAGTGGGCTAGTCGTGTGATTAAACCAAAAGGTTTGCAGATCTTTAATGCACATGCCATCCCTTTTTTTTTCTAGCAGATTTATGCCACAGAAATCAAACTATTAAAATAGTAAGTATGCAGTTTTTCTTGTGAAAAGACATTTTATGTTAATATTGTTTCATTTTTTAATATAGTAGGATACAACAACCAACACTGGTGTATGAACAGACATTTTGAACTGAATTCATTATCTTTTATTTTAGATTTATGTTGAAGTATTATTACTATTGAAAGTATTATAGTTACTTTCATATGAGTTAAAACTCAGCTGTAACAATTCATTGACTAAATATTATGATGGTAGTCAACTTTCAGTTGGAAGTGTTAATTATTCACCTCATAATGCACTCATAAAAAAGATTTACCAACAGTCTCCTAGGAGTAGAAGGCATATTGTCTCTTGGCATATTTTACAAACAAGCTTTTTCTACACTCCCAGTGCAAGGTTATTACACTTTCTCTTCTGTGACACTCAAAGGCTGTAGATAATCACACAGGATTGGATTTGTCATATGTTAAAAAATGATGTATATTTTTCTTTGACTTAATGGTCATCGGAGGCTTCACTTAATTGGCTTTATGGGTTAAAGAACATCTTGATTAAGCAATTACAAAGAAATAATATTTTCATGTGTATATGTGTACAATAAAATGCCTACAAGCTATGTTTTGATTTAATGGTAGTTTTTCTTACATTCTTCTAATAACTCAAAACTTGAAGTAAAGTTTTTTTTAAATATGTTAATCACCATATATTACATCATTAGTTTTTGATGTAGTGTTCCATGATTCACTGTTTGTGTATAACACCCAGCACTCCATTCAGTACATGCCCTCTTTGAGGGTTGCTGGAGTGGTGGGGGGTGGGAGGGATGGGGTGGCTGGGTGATAGACATTGGGGAGGGTATGTGCTATGGTGAGCGCTGTGAATTGTGCAAGACTGTTGAATCACAGATCTGTACCTCTGAAACAAATAATACATTATATGTTAAAAAAAAAAAGCAGCAAGGGAAAAATGAAGGGGGGGGAATCAGAGGTAGAGATGAACCATGAGAGACTATGGACTCTGAGAAACAAACAGGGTTCTAGAGGTATTGAAGAAGTAAAATTTTTAAAAAGATTTTATATGTAGGAGATTTATTTAAGAATAGCATTATAAAGGTGGGGGGAAGGTTTTGGACTTCCAGTCTACAATCTTGGATAGTATTTTGATTTTCTAATCCAGAGACGGATATGGCCAGGGTCTTCATTTGACTTGATTCTAAAGTCTCCTCCAGCAGTCAGATCTAGGTACATCCTAGCGACAGAGCCAAGTATTTTCAATTTTAAAATTTCCATTGCAGTTTGCTAGCTTTTTCTGTTGACTCCAAAACTTTTTTTTGTGGGGTTTCATTATTTAAGTGCTGCTTCCTGGTTACTCAGTATATCCTTCTAAATGGTCTTCTTTAATTTGCTAATACCAGATGGTCACTGTAATGATACTTAAGTTTTTCAAGCATTTTTGTCTCCTTTTCTTCTGAGATTCCTAATGAGGGAGGTTATTTTTCTCTTGATCTTTTTTTTCTAAAAACATTTTTTCTAATGATTTTTTTAAAAAACGAACCTATTACCTGGTTGGAAGTTTTTATTTGTCTCTACTCCACTCAAGTGGCCCAATTTACTTTTATTTTCTAACTTTTAAACCCATTGTTCCGTTTGATTACAACTCCTGTCCTGTTGTGTGTCAAGTTCTCTGCTTTTCCATGTGGTCTAGATATTTACCTTGATTTCCTTTTTTTCCTTAATTAGTGACTACGCCTCATGGTGTTTTTTTTCCCTAGGTGGGTTTTTTTTTTTTTTTTTTTTTTTTGGCATAGCTACCATCCTTTTGTCAATTAAATCTGTAATTCCTATTTTGCTTTGTTAAGGACGGTCAGTCTACATATTTTCTGCGGTTGAAATGCTGCCATCTTGTTTCTCTGGATCCTAAATGACATAAACTGGTCTCACTACTATGAAGCAGAGGCTGCTTTTCTTTTTCCATAGAATATGGACATTTCTAGGCCTTTGGGTCTTGCTGTGACTAAACCATCTCAGAAGCAAACCTAGGGCAATAGAGTCTGGCTTAGTTTCTGTAGGACCAGTACATAAATGGATTTGGGTTGCTCCTAATGACTAATGTCACCGCATTTTCCTATTACTGTTACTCTGATGGCTTAAGATCAGTGTTTGGGAATTCCTATGGGACTTAATATTGCAGAAAGATTAACAATATACTTAGGAAGCTCGTTGTTGAGTTAGGGTTTTCACTAAGTTAGGATTTCAGTTGTAAAGAAAGAAGTGGCAGAAATTAACCTATCAGTAATAAAAGAAACAAAAGCAAACAAATGTTGTCAAGTATAGTTCCTTAAAATCAAAAACAGATTTATATATCATTTTGCCACTTTATACCAAGTATCCTGTATTCTGATATAAAATGAATTACTATATTTGACCTTGGATAATTTCTTGTCATTTTGTTTCAACCCTTTTTAATGAAATACAACCTACCCATCTCTTTTATTCTACTATGTAACCTTTCCTTTTGATGTGGCCTAGGTGATAGAGGCATTCATCTGGGATTACTCCAAGGGTCAGAGAAGTTGCAGGGGAGGTCTGTCACTTTAATTTGCTAAGCTCCCATGCATTGCATAGGATCCTGGTATTACCTAGAAATAGAGCCCAAGGGATGGGGCCAGGGCCTTAATTTGAGTTGTCTAACAATAGTCAAACTACAGTTAGAACTAGGTCCAGGCTCAGGAGAAAGTCAAGTATCGTCAATTTCAGTAAGAGTGGCAAAAACTTTACACATGCCATGGGAACTTGGTTAGAATGTACTATAATCCCTCCCATAAAATAATTTTTTCAGGATACATAAAATATAATTTTAATAAAATATTTTTAATATGTATTAAAATTAGAGTTCAAGCCCAATGTTTCTCCCATAATAAACTAAGCCAAATTTAACTTACTGTGTGTTAATTTGATACAGGATATTTGTTTTCTGGTAATGTAACTTAACAAGGGAACAAAATGAGCTAATGGCTTCTTTGCAAATGATCAGATTAATGCTGTGAAGTAGTATGTACATCACCTCACTGTGATGCACATTTTTAAATCGATTTTTATTTAAATGATTAATTGGAAATTCATATTTGGCTGTTTTAAAGTAGACAATTTCTGATAATAAACATCAGAAATTTTTTCCTAAGACATTTAGAAGAAAGCAGGACTATATTCTCATAATTGTTGGGGGAATGATAATTTTGTGCAAGTATTGAATCATTGTACAAGCTTAAAGATACTCAAGCAAAGGGATAAGAGCATCTCATTGAATAGAAAGTAAAATTCTGGGAGTTTAAAATGTCATTTTAATGAAAACTTAGCATATCAACAGAGATCAGTTTTCTTGACAGTAAAAGAGTATCTTAATCTCTAATATATTCACAAGCCAAAGTAAAGAACATGTGTATGTTCATAGTTGTCTTTGTACCTCAGCGAAGCTCATGATGATGTTAGTAGGTGCCTTACCCCTGTGAAACCTACTATGTTTAATAGCAGTGAGTATCTCCAAAATTAAGGGTAGTTTAGAAGGCTAATAATAGTAATAGTAATAAAAAGAGGATCTGAACTAGAGATGAGCAATACAGTTTAAGTTTAGCAAATGACTAGAGTTAATAAAACTAGTCCACCTCCATCAAAAGCACACTTTTGAGGAAACATTTTTTTTCTTGATACAATTACAACTAATTTTAAAAATTATTCTCTCTCATCATATCACCCAACTACTTATACATAATGACCAGAAGGTGGGAATTTAAAGAGATGCAGTCAGTTACCAAACTAGTCACTTCATGGTCTTTAAAAAATTTTTTGTTTTACATATGGTAAACCAGTATTTTAACAGTAAAGAGCTTCAATTCAAAATCCCTGGTCTTGCCTCCATATAACTGCCCATGTGTTTTATCTTACTGTTCCTTCCTCATACAATTGAGTAACTGATACAGTTTTTAGCTTAAAATGAAGTTAGAAATGTACAAACTCATTGTGACCGCTGTTAGGTATCTGAAAGCCTCCCAAACTGGTTTTACTTTAAATTTTGGCTCTTCCATTCTCCCTCCTCACTATCTTGTTCTTGTCATGCAATAGATGCCTTTCTGAAAGATTTTCATGGATCTAGTTCTTCAGAATATGCGATTACCCACGCAGATCTAAAAAAGTGATTTCATAGAATTGTGGAATTACCGTTTTTCATTTCAAGCTGGAAGAAAAGTAGTTAATGTAAGTGTTGGGACATGAAACAAATGAGAGCAGAGTTCCAGATGACCATCGAAGTGACATTTAAAATAGTCCTAGTCTGACTTGACAATCCTTGAGTTTTAAATCACTTTAAAGTTGGAGCCTGTGCAATGTGGTTCATACCTTTTAGTGGCTGAAAGGTAGGAGCGCAGTATGTGTGTGGTCTGAGTTTTTGTGGACGTGATCTGCATTTAATCTGTGGAAATTAATTCCCTAGGCTGCTGGCAGGCAGCATGTACTTGTTAATTATTCAGGGGGATGACAAATGCAGAGCAGAGGTTCTCGCAAAGACAAAGTTTGTATGATGCATGTTTAGTAACTGATAGGCCTGACATTCAGTGGTGTCTTATTCAGTGCTAATCCTAATAAGCTGCCTGGTGAGATGAACGCCTTTCCTCCTATCCTCTGCAGAGAAAACAGAGATCTGAAAGAACTTCATTATGGCAATAAATCCTGTGCTTCATGGTATTCTTGGTGAAAAGGTAACTTGTCCAGATGAATAACAGCAGAAAGTCAGGATGCTGGGGTGATAACAAGTTCTAAAGCAAATAAAGCTTTACACGAAGGCGTGGCCATTGTCTCTTTTCTGTTGTGAAGGTGATTCCAGCTCAATGCTGTGAATCTAGTGTACATAACGGGTAGACCTACAAATTAATTCAGTAGCATACCACTGACAGTGTGGTGGTTTGTTCTGAGTTTCAAGTGGTAGGGAAACCCTCCCCTGCCCCCTTCTAATCTAATGGGATGAGGTTTAGGAAGGTGTTCATGTATCCCTATGCTGATATGTCTTATTAGGATGGAAAGATTTCCCATGGGAATCTTGGCGTTATCTTTTTAAAAGTTTGAGCCCTGTCTTTCTCTCTCAACCTGCCCTCTTTCTGCCATTGTGAAGTAAACTGTGCAAGGAATTGATGAGGTCAGCTAGAAAGTACTGCTTGAGCAATTCTTAGGTATTAGTCGTCATGACTGTATTTCACTCCTCCGGTTTACTTGGCCTCTTCTTAAATGGTCAGGGTTGATTGATGCAGCACCTGAATCATAATTTAACTAAGTTGATTCAGTTGCAAAAAGCTCAAGCTAATCTTTAGACATGAGCCAGAGACCACCTGTTTGGTAGAACCAAAAGCAGGTTTAGTACTGAATCATGAATCAGTAACTCAGGCTTCTAGTTCAGTCTTTCCCCCCCCCCAAAATTTAATATTTTTAAGGGGGGGGTGGGGAAGGGGCAGCTTTATAGTTTTCGTTTTTTTTTTTTAGGATTTACTTAGTGCGCAAGTGAGCAGGGGGAGTGGCAGAGGGAGAGGGAAAGTGAGAACCTTAAGCAGGCTCCATGCTCCATGTGGAGCCGGATCTCAAAACCCTGAGGTCATGGCCTGAGCCAAATCAAGAGTCAGACACTTAACCGACTGAGCCACCCAGATGCCCGCCCCTAGCTAAGTCTTGTCCCTAGTCAAAGTTGTGACCTTGTACATGTGACTTAGCTTCTCTGGGCCTAGTTTCCTCATATGGGAAATGATAGAGTTGAACTCAATACAAAGTCTTAATTTCTATGACTACATTATTTTATTTTATTTTTGGTGTTGTGAACCTATGCACATAATCTGACATCTTAAGATAGGCAGTCTATAAGATGAATTTTTTTCAGCTTTTGCACATATGTGTGCAAGGCAGAATGTTTACTTTGACCTTCCCTGAAGGTCACTAATGACCATAAAAGTCTCCTCAGCAGCACCTCTGTGTTTAACTTTTTAAGTTGTTCTTTTAGTGTTTGAGTGTTCGATTCACTACTGAGTAATATTTTAAATGTCAATTTGATAGTTACCTGGAACTCTGCTGTCACTTGTTTCATATTCCAACATTTACATTAACTACTCTTCTGCCACTTGATCTAAAAATGGTAATGCCCATATATAATAACCAACACTTTAAGAAATAAAACACCAGGGCGCCTGGGTGGCTCAGTTGGTTAAGCGACTGCCTCCGGCTCAGGTCATGATCCTGGAGTCCTGGGATTGAATCCCACATCGGGCTCCCTGCTCGGCGGGGAGTCTGCTTCTCCCTCTGACCCTCTTCCCTCTCGTGCTCTCTATCTCTCATTCTCTCTCTCTCAAATAAATAAAATCTCAAAAAAAAATTTAAATAAAAAAAAAAATAAAACACCAGCCCTCAAAAGACCTTTTCATGTCCCTTTCAAGTCCAAGCCTTTTCATTCCAAGAATAATTTCATCTTCTAATGCCGTAAGATTAGCTTTTTCTATTCCTGAACTTCATACAAATGGAATCCTACAATGTGTATTCTTTTACGTTTGACTTGTTTTACTCAACGTGATTGTGAGATTAGCTTTATGCATATATCATCATAGTTCATTCTTCTTGCTGTACAGGGTTTGGTTTTGAGAATGTACCACAGTTTATTAACTTTACTGTTGGTGAACACTTCAACTATTAGTGTAGGTATTAACTTTGTTCATGTTTTGGTGGTAACAGATGTATTCATTTCTGCTGGATGTACATTTAGATACATACTTGCTTAGTCATAGGGTATGCATATGTTTATCTTTTGTAGATGCAGCCAGTTTTCCGAAGTGCCTATATCAAATTGCACACCCATCAGCAATATATGAGAATTGCAGTGGCTCTTTATCTTTGCCAACACTTGTTTTCTGTCTTGTATTTTTAGCCATTCTGGTGGATGTGTGTTTTATTGTGATTCTAATTTGTGATCTCTTGATGATCAGTGAAGTTGAACTCATCTGTGGGAGTTTAGTGGCCAGTTAGTATCCGCTTCTGAGATTTCAAGTGTTTTGGCCAATTTTCTGTTGGGTTATCTTCCTTTCTAATTAATTTTTAGGAGTTCTTTATATATGTCAGATAGAAACCTTTTTGCTGGATACAAATATCCCCCCCCCTTTCCTTTTTACTTTTATTTTTGTCTACAGAGGAACAGAAATTCTTAACTTTATTTAGAAATATTTGTGTCCTATTTAAGAGGTCTTTGCCAACTCCAGTGTCCTAAAGATGTTTACGTGTATTTTCTTAAAAAAAAATATTTATATCTGTAATCTGTCTGGAGTTACTATTTGTGCATGGCATGAAATTGAGGTTTATATGGATATCTAAATAGTCTAGTACCATGTATTGAGCTGGCATTATCTACCCTCCCCCCCAGCAGTATTACTTTAATTACAAATTAGGTTAACATGTGTGGGCCCAATCTCAGTTTTTCATTTCGGTATTTTATAGTCACTTTTTCCCCACATTTAGTATGGGATTACAGAGAGTCCATTAATAAATAGTGGCCATTTGACCCAAAGATGATGATGACAAGGATAATGGTGAACGCTGTCTAACTGACTTCCTACTTTGAGCTAGTACTGTACTGGACACTTTGCCTAAGTATTTAATACTTCAAATAACCTTTTTAAAGAAACTGAGACTCAGAAGTCACAGAGCTAGTAAGTGGACAAATGTGGATTCTACTCAAGGCCCGATTTTAAGCTATAATTATAGTCACCATGCTAAAGTACTTTAAGATTCTGGGGGGGGGGGTGCTTGACTATCTCAGTCAGTGGAGCATGGAACTCTTCATCTCAGGGTTGTGAGTTTGAGCCCCACATTCAGTGTAGGGATGACTTAAAAATAAAATCTTAAAAAATATGTTGTCAAAGACCAAACCTGTACAATCTAAGTTAAATCTCTTTAATTCTTAAAAACCAAGAAGACAAAACTAATTTAGGTAAAATAGGAAAAGTCTCTTCTAATAATTTGGAATACACAGGTTAAAACTCTAAACTGAGGCTGATTTAGAAGTAGAATCAGGGAAGCCAAGTACGTTTGCGGCAGTGTTCCCCTTCCCTCAAGAGTAATGGGACATGAAAACTGATGTTAACTGAAATTTCGTTCCTTCTTTAAGTCGTCTGAGACCAAAACCAACTGTGAAGTTTGTGTGCTGCTTGAAAGGTACCCAGCTCAGCGTGGCTTTGGGGAACTGAAATTCGGTCCACATTGCAGTAGCCAAGCGATGCCCCCGTGGAGCTAAGAAAGAACCTTGGAGGACCTTGTCTAACTTACACAAAAGCTCTGGCAGGCAAGGTCAGGTCCAAGTCCGCTCTTATCCTCAAGTTCCACCCGGGACAATGCAGGGTTCCCGAGGGAGGCCTTGGATAGTGCACTCACCTCTGAACATGTGGCAGGTGCTCCTGGCTTGTGAACAAGGGCACCTCTTTCTGTTTGGTCCCACTGTGACTCAGCCTTGGCAAGCACTCTAGTATAAATGAGCATTCTGATTTGCATAATGTTTTAGTACCATAATTGATTTTGTACAAAATTTGAAGACATAGATTGTTAAAAATTTGATGAAAGTTGTGGACAACTCAATATTACCACCCTTGTGTATTTCTATGTACCTGGGAAATTCTGCATGTATTTCAGGGAACTCCAGAACTAGAACATCAATTCCATGGACTCTGTGAACCCTAGCTTCAGAACCTGGCTTTAAGATTCTACGTTACGTATAATGAAAAATGTGGTTTGAATGGAAAGTCGTGGCACTAGGAAATGGTGATACTTGGAGTTGAAACATTGTTTATTTCAAGGAAACTTTCTTCTCTAAGAGAAAAATACTTAAAGATAACTAAATAGTATTTATAATTAGCTCAAGAAATATACTTTAAGAAGAACAAGTATAGTACAAGGATGCAGAAAGTTATATAAGATGTTTAACCCAGGTAATAGTTGAAAGTATCAGAGGGGAAAAAGCAAAATGGGAAGAACTGATATTTTAAAATTAGATACTTATATATGTACCTACCTAAGTATCTAACACTAACCAATTTTACATTGTTTGAATATGGAAAATCACTAGCAGGGGCCATGCCTTTACCTGGCTTATACTCTTAGATTCTTGTATTTGCAACTCCTGGAGTCCAAACTGGGGGTTGGGATGGTGGGAAGAAGGGAAGTAATCCACTAAAGAAATGGTTGGATTTCTAAAACCTACATTTTCCCCTATTTTGTTGTCTTTTATAGAAAAACAATGAACAGTTTTGGTTGGGAGTAACTTATTCCTTTAAGGCCTTCTACATATTTTGAGGCAAGTACATGTAGCCCCACAAATTATAGAACTGTCCTAAGTCACTTTTTTCTTTTTTTTTTTTGCCTTTGTGACATGTCTGGGTGGTCATTGCTCTTAGTGAGTCTTTGCTCTGGGTTAACAAAGGGGTAATCTTATTTACAATTGACCACCCATGTCCTTCCGGATTAGACAATTTTAAACATTCTGAACTGAGGCTAATATTGGGAAGGTAGGTTTTCCTGTGTTGAATATTCACCTCAGCTTTGAACCACCAATTTTACCTCTTCTGGAGTTTAAGATACAAAGTATACAGTAGAGAGGCTTTTTGCTGGCCCATTAATTAATTGGGCCATTCTTAGAAATTTTATTTTGTTATTTTTATTTTTTTTTTAAAGATTTTATTTATTTGACAGAGAGAGACACAGAGAGGGAACACAAGCAGGGGGAGTGGGAGAGGGAGAAGCAGGCTTCCCTCTGAGCAGGGAGCCCGATGCGGGGCTCGATCCCAGGACCCTGGGATCATGACCTGAGCCGAAGGCCTATGCTTAACGACTGAGCCACCCAGGTGCCCCTTAGAAATTTTAGTAATGACTATTTTAAGACTTAATTTTATCTAGCAAAAAAGCATTCTGAGCTGTGTAATTAATTGATATGTACAGAGTCATTTCTTAAGGTACATGATACGTAATGGCATCTATTGCTTTATTCATAATAGAAAAACCTACTTAGACAGTTGCAGCTACATTTATATTGCAAGGGGTAAAATGAAACTTTTGGTTAACTATTCCCTATTTTTCCCATTCAATATTAATTTTAAAAGGTAATTTTACTAATTTGAGAATTTAGAGAAAAATTCGTATTTATGAGGTTAGCTTGAAGACAGTCAGTCTGAATTAGTGCAAGTTCTGGAACATAAATTACTCATAATGCATGTCGTCCCCTGGTCTAAATTTTACAGTATAAGCCATTAGATTCAGTTTTAATAAAGGTGGGAATTTATTTTTAATTGTGCTAGGATACCAGCCTAAAATTCTAGTCTCCGGTTACAGTGTGTTTCTGCTATTGATTATAAATGGGTGCCTCCAAAGTCCTGAAATATATGGTTCTATATGAAGGTAAATGCTTACCTTGATATATTTTTTTCCACATTATTACATAATGGGAGGCTGAACTTAAGACAGCCCTGAATTATCAATTATTCTGATTTACTGGATTCTTTATTACATTTGAAGGGTCATCAGTAAGGTAATAAATTGTAATGCAGTGTTCCTAGTTAGAGAGGATTCAGAATCATGTGACTGATTCTTTCTAAAATAGGTGGACTCCAGATCGATGTCACCACACAGGCCATCACACACACAGGTGCATACACACCTGTAAGCAAGCACGTGCACACGTGGGAACAGGGCAGCATCTAATACACGAGCATTTCTAAATGTGCACCAATTTAAGCCTTTGTTAGTTTCTTTTCTCCATTGGAAAAATGACCTCTAATAAAAGAAAATGTGAACTTGTTACTGGGCCTTTTGGTTAGCAGGTTTCATTAAAGAAGAGAAGCTATAAATCCTTATGTCTAAAATATATATATATATATATATATATATATATATATATATATATAATTTAGGGGAAGAGAGCACGGATGTATTTTAAAGAATATGGTCAGAGGGTAGCATATGAACAACAAAAATTTAAAAATAGTAAAACCTGAAGAGAAAAATGTGGCACAGGGGTTTGTTGGTAGTACATAAAGCAATTGGAAAAGTATTCTGAAAGGTTTTAAAAATTGGATCTTTCAACCTGTGTGGACTGTTAGAAATCACTGAAGTAATGGTCTCATCAGAGGAAGATGGTGGACTGATGAGGTACAGAAAGCATGTTGCTGGTTGAGCCTGCTGACCCTCTAGTGGAAGAAATACCTAAGAGTAGACTCAGAGTTACATTCTGGAATCTGGGCCAATAGCATCTACTTCTGTAGCTTACATTATTATGCTTCATGTGACCAAATTTGTGTTCCTGTCCCCATTCTCTACCCTGAGTTAGACCTAATCCTCCAACATTTTGTTGTTCACAAATGTCCAACGATCCCAAATGACCTTGACTCCTAATTTGAACTCTGTGGTGTCCACTAAAACCAGTTCCTCTTCCCTATCTTCTCTTGGAATGTATGGTATCACTAATAATCCAGTTTTACAAGCCATAGACTGAGGCATTATTCTTGGTGCTTCCATTTCCATATTCTTTGCCATATTCAATCAGGCACCACACCTTGGTGATACTACCTCCTAAACACGTGTCAGATTGGCACAGCTCTCTATTCCCACTCCCATAACCCGTCACAGCCACCGTCATCTCTTGCCTGAATCAACCTCTCACTTGTTCTCCCTCCAGTTTTGCGCACCCCTTTTCAAATCCGTTCTCCATCTGCTCATCTGCTATTAGAACTATATTATGGATGGTTGCTTCTGCATGAGGTTGCTTACCTTTATGACAACAAACAAAAACTAGGTGGGGGTAGAACACAGTGCAAAAGTGAGGGTGGTGTTCGGAGCAGAGAATGAGGGGAAAGGAAGAGGGCTGGGGGAACCCACCTTTGCCACCTTGAACCATATACAGTAGTGGTTGAGCATTATGACTTCTTAGAAAGCTTGGGTTTAGGTCATGGATCTGTTAGGCTTGTGGCTGTGACCATCTTGCTTAACCTTTGGAAACTCCGTCCTTGGTAAGATGGAGATAAAGTAGAAACTAATTTATAGGGCTGCTTAAAGGACTAAGCAAATAATCACATCAAATACCTGACCTATGGTAAGGACCCAATAAATGGTAGCTGCTCTTACTATTTTTATTGGAGCCCTGTCGAGGAGAGAGTTAAGGCAACAGCACGAGACTGCTGACTAGCCAGATAGGAAGGATGCAGCATATAATACAGCTCCTGCTTCCAGCACAGTGAGGAGGGGGGAACGGATGTGGGAAGAAGGGAAAGAGGGCAAGACCGGTGGAGGTGGGTTCTTCCTGAGCTTGTACATGGGAAAGCCTTTCCCAAGGTAAGCTCGGATTCAAATCAAAACAAAGAAAACTTAGTTATCTGGATGGTTCTGGTTCTCCTCCCCAAATCGGATTTATTAAGGTCGTTGCTTAACTTGCTCGTTTCTGTGTGCGCGTGTAAACAGCTATTTTTGCATGGCGAAGTATTACATTTCAGTGCAGCAGTCTTCAGGCCTTTATTGTCTACTTCATTGAGTCACTGGAAAATGGACAGGTTTTTATTCTAAACACTATGATGGTAAGAGTGAGGCCCTTAGAAGAAATTTCAGCTGGAAGAAATTCACCAACAGCTGGTGAACAGGTTCCGTGTGTGAAAATTCAGGTAAGCTACTGGGGATGTGATAGGACTTCTTCATGTGCTGGGTCAGTGGTCCAGCAAATCAGTCTCCCATGGCCAATGGAAAACTTTTCCACCTATACCTCTGGCCTGGTTCACCCTCAGGCTCCTCAGGTGGCCCCAGAAACCGAGCTTGTTTCCTATGCAGATCTCCGGTGCTGTTTCCCTCTGGAGACTGGCCATAGATCAGTAGAGTTTCTGCAGCTACTACTTACCCAGGAGCATTTGCACTCACAGAGCCTACTGTTCGCCCTCTTTGGGGCTATGGCAGGATCTCACCTGAAAGTGAGACAGGTGGACATGGACAGGACTGCTCGGCCATTGCAGACTTACTATCAACCTGCAGACTTACTATCAACCTTTAACACCACGCTCGTCTATATGTGATTCTGGCATCTGGTTTACCATCATGGTATTATTGCAGAGTTGAGTTTGTTCTGTATGTTTAGGCTATCACACACTTGCATGTCCTTGGGGTTAAAAGGTGCCAAATACCATTTATAGTGATGATCCGTTGTAGAGAAACAGCATCCTTGAAGATACTGCCAAAGAGCAGTTGGCAAGATTTATTCGCACTGTGAAATTTTAATTGCCTTAGCTTTAGACTTTAAAGTTTGATTTTGAGGTCAGCCCTGCTCAGTCATGGAAGAGCAGAGACTTGGCTGTGTTGAAAGTGATAGGACAGTAACAGAGTTGGAGTAGCATCATCTAGAGATAAGGTCCAGGACATGTGGGCAGAAATGAAGGATGGTTTTTTGTTTTGTTTTGTTTTGTTTTGTCCAGAAACTATTGTGTGTTTGGGGGGAGAGAATAACAATGGTGGTCATATTTAGACTTTGAGAGAGGCGCTGCCTTCGGAGCTCCGTGAGAGGTGAGCTGCCGCAAAAGCAGTATTGGGCAGATAGCTCTTGCATGGCAAAAGGAAAAGAGGGGGGACCCTGTGTGAAGAAGAGGAGGAGGAGACTCTCCAAAATTTAAGTATAATGATGATGAGAAGGGCTCAGGTTTACCCCTAAAAGCTTATGGAATCTTCCCTTAAGAAATATAAAATAAAAAAGGCAAAACTATAGAACAGTATGAAAAATCGATATGTCTCTCCAGCTACATGGCAGACTCACTGTAATGTTGAACATTGTATCTCCGTGTACAGTGAGTTCATTTCTGTAAATATCAGAAGGACCTTGTTCTAACACTTTCACTTATAACAAGGTCCTTGAGAACCCCATAGAGTAGAGCATTACAGTATAGCTTTAGTATCATTCTAAAAATTTATTGATGTGTCCGAGTGATTTTTTTTTTCTTCTTTTAAGTCTTGAGCTTGTTCTCCTTCTCCTTCAGAGGATGATTCCATCTCCGTTCATAAGCGTAAAAGTCCGTAAGCTACTGCATTTGTGATTAATTGTATTTGAAACTCCTCCTCAGCCACATTATTGTGAGTTGTAGAAATTCTATGTGCAGTGAACTGATCAAAAAGAAGCCAGATTTTGTCTGTGGCTCTTTTATTTGTAAAAGCTGCTGAGCATTTTAGTGCAAACATCGTACATTTCGAGAAAACAGGAAATAAATCTACATTAGACGGAGGCTAGAATGGAACGTTAGTGGCCTGCGTGCCTCTGAGATTGTGTTGGATGCCAGTTGGCCAGACTCGGGAACATTTAGATTTTGTTTCTGAGAGGAAGCAGTGCATGGCCATAAGCCACATTAAGTTCATTAGGTGCAATTGCTACATGACACAGTTAATGTGGTGACAGAAATAAACTCTTCAGTGACTCAATTCTAGTGGCACCAATTTTAACCAATTTATCAGACAATTGAGTATGTTCTGCAGTGGGGATGGATCTTTAAAAATATGGTGCCCATTTTCTTGTTGGGTTTATTTGACTTTGTAGACACAGCTCAGTTGATGAAGATGCTGATATGTATTCACTAAGCATGTAAGCATTGATAATGGGGCTTGATCTGTTGCTGGTACTTAAGGGAGGTTTTACTAGCCAACCTAAAATGCATCTAGAAGATGTTTATGATCTGGGAAAGCATTCAGTGTATCTTGGAGAAGTGTGTGTGTGTGTATTTGCTTTCAGTAATCTGTTTGTGTAAAAAACATAAAGGTTAAAAATCACCAATCATAACATCATACAAATTGGATTATAGTCGTGATTGTTAAATGCTCACATGAAAATCTGTAGTTTAATTATTTTTGCCAATAATCACATTACCTATATAACTGACACTACAGTCTTAATACATTTTATCCCAAGGCATGTTAAATTTTATTAAAAAACCCCATGAATTATGACTCTTACTCCATTTTAAGGTTGAGAAAACGGAATGAGAACAATATAGTAGGAAATAAAGCAGGGAACTACACAGTGTTGGTGGTTCACACAATCTGACCTTTCTGTTACACACACTTATGACTTGAAAAGTAGCATGTTTAGTCCTGAACTCCCTTCCATCTTCTAAACTGTGTATCCAGCTACTTTTTTTGGTTATTTCTGTCTGGTTTTAACTCTTTCAGCTAGATTATATAGACTGCTAAGGCACAGCAAAAACTATTCCTTGTTAGAATGACTCAGGCAATATTAGATAATATGCAGATAAATTGCAGGATCAAGCTTCGTGTTAATTAGCCCCAAGTCCACTTCAGTTGGAGCAATTGGAGCTCTGTTAACAATGCATGCATAGGTGTTGAATGTGTATAATTGAGGGAAAAATTTGATTCAAAAATATGCTTCTGGAGCAACAAAATCAAATCCTAAGGAAATAGTCTACTAATAACCTGGGTCAGACTGATGAGTCTTTGCTAGTCTAACTATTGTCTTTCAGGATTATGCCCATTAGTGAACAGATCAGATGGGGAGAAATGTCTCTTACTTCCTCTTGGAAGCTGGATATCAAAGATACATCAATTCTATTGACTGATATTAGAATTGTTACACGAAATAAAGTCAGTCGAAGGTGGTGGATATTAGCTTTCTTTAATTGCAGTACTTCCTGGAGATAGGAAGCCTAGAAAGAAAGACCTCTTCATATGCTTGCTCTGATCAAAGTCCCAAATTATTGTTGAAGACATTTCTTTATTCTGATACACAAACACAATTATCCAAAATAGACTTTTCCTTCCCCTTGATAACATTTTGTTAATTCTTTTGTAAGGAAAAAAACTGGTCTTAATTTATAAAGCCAGTGGACATTTTGAAGGGAGTAAGTATACCCTTACCTCTAGCTCATGAGATGACTATGAAGGTTGAAAATAAGTCTTTATTTATACCTAACCTGCTGCCCGGTGCTGCTTGTCCGCTCACATCCAAGTTTCTAAGCCGATGTGAGTTCATTCCAGCTGTGGGAACCAGACTGATCCTAACTAGACTACAGTCACATTTTCAGGATTGTTAGGTATCAGATATTTTATCAGTCAAAATAAAGATAAATAAAAGGGGAAAGCAAAATCAGCAACTTTTAATTAAACAAACCTTTTGAAAAATTAAGACTATGACTGTGACTCAGACTACTACAGGACACCTGCTCTAAAGAGAAAAGCTGTTAGTTTAAGCACGAGGTAATGATAATATTTTATTAAAGGCAGTGACAGGGTTGAATATGAAATTTGTTTTTACTGTGCATGCTAACCAATATGAGCATCTAGCCATGCACACAATTAACAACCCATAAAGGTGGCAACTTTGAAGAGATGGGCGTTCTGGCATTTTCCTGACTTGAATCCCTTAGATTATTTCCCCAGGCACTCGAATTTAAAGAAAAGTTCTCCCCACATAGTTTGCTTCAGGAGTGTGAAGTAACAAATTATTCATTTTCTGTATTTTACACATATCAACTAGAGTATTTTCAACAAACCTGTTTATGAGTATATGTGTGGGGAACACTCAACAAATTATTTTTCGATGCCATAAAACCTTTGACTTGAGAATAAACTTATTTTCTCCACATTTTGCAAACATGGGCTCTTTGGTGACTTCCAAAAGTTAAAAAAAAGGGGGGGGATTCATGGATGAGGGGGGAAAAAAGTAAGATCTGTAATTTTTATTTTTTTCTAGAAAACAGTTTGAGAAGGCAGAAATTAATGGTCTGTTTACCTCAGGACTGAAACACAGGAAATCTAAACATTGTGCCTCTGTTCACACAATAAAATAATGTAAAACCAAGAATACCATGTCATTTCCTAATATTTTATTTCTGGGTACTACTGAACCAGATAGACTTTCTCCCTTAATATTGTGAATAAAATGAATCTCTTAAAATGATCCATCTGAAAATAAAAGCGTGTGGGTGCATGCACGTGTGCGCACTTTCGTTCTAACTTCAGTAACAGGTTAGGGGCCCCATGGCTATCACTTGAGTTTGAGTGACATTGATCCTTGTAGAGTCAGCTTCTGTGGTGCCTCCGGGCAAGGTAAAGGCTGCTAGTGGGTGCTCCCTATCTACCAAGATGGACTTGTGGATTTAAGCAGGCCTCCTTCTCAACTGGACTGCTTACCATGGGATCCCTCTGGTTCCTTCCCTGCTGTCACCAGCCTCAACAATGACCCAGGCAGCTGTGGTTTCATGCAGTGTGGAAAAAAAAATGTATTTTCTATCAAATAGTAGATGTTTAAAAGGATGTGTTTCTAGGCTAGCCAACTGGCTTCCCATTTTATTTCCCAGTTTTCATATATAAACAGTTGAGATTTAACCTTTTCTTGCCAGGCACATGTTACTGGTATCGTGGCAAGTGGTGAGCACCAGAGGCAGAGGCCATCACGTAGATGAATGCACAACATGCTCTTCTGGCTTAGGCCACCTAAGTGGCTTAGTCTGTAGAGCATGTGACTCTTGATCTCAGGGTTGTGAGTTTGAGCCACACATTGGGGGTAGAGTTACTTTAAAAAAGTAACAACAGGCTTTTAATTCTGAGAATAAATTCAAGATTGAATTGCTTCGTAAATTCCTATTTTCCAGATTTCAATGCAGTGAAGATGCCTGTTTTCCTTCCAAAGCTAGACAAGAGAGACCAACCATCTCTTCCTTCACTGATAGCTAATTGGACTCCCAGTGCAACTGGCTGTGCATTGCTGGAAATCACTGAAGACTATTTTGTTTGTTGTACAAAACAAAACACAACAAAACAAAAAGTAGTTTTGAGAAATCGAGGCCTGTTAATAGCAATTAGCCACCTGCTTATTGTGCTGATATGTTTTAAAAACAAAAGAAACATTTTAGGCAAACATTATAACTGCACCATATCCAAAACAAACTATTGAATTATACAGTATAGCCTTTGAGTTTTCTGTTAAGAAGCAAATACATTTAAGAATCTGCTGTGACAAATCAATATCAAAATGTGTGCAAAATTACAAGAACAAATAGAATGTTTTTGACTGGTTTGCTTATATTGAAACTATATTATTTTATGTGAAGTATGTGTAATAGAGCATTAGATTTGAAAACTCTGTGTTGAATATCATTTCTGACAGCCTTTTTTAGGGTCACTAAAATTCCAATAATTCAGTCTAGAATTGAAGTCGATTCCAGAGAAAAATTTAATATAGTCTGCTTGCCTGCCAGCTTCAACATAGTTTCAGAGCATTGAAATGGTTTGACACATTGAAATATAAAGTGCATTTGTCATATCTATTGGTGGAGTATTTTATGTGATCGCATCTAACAAAGATCAAGTTAGAGTAAAACTTATACTGTTTTTTTTATGTGTTTGTGAAGAGGATTTTGTTTTATCTTGTTTTCTTTACAGTCTTGATTTGATTTATTACAAAGTCCAATAAACTATTCCTAGTAATAATAATGAAACACATTGCCTGAACCAATTTTGAAATGCAGTGGAACATCTCCATATTACCACAATCATTTGCTGTTTCAAAGACCCATATGAATTCAGGATTGTGTCACAGAAGAGGTACTTTCTAAATGAGCATGAGGTTAGAATGGAGTTTCAATTTCCAACTCTAGCAAATAGAAATGGTGCAATTAGAAGAAAGTTTATAAACCTTTGAACCTCAGTTTTCTCATCTGTAAAATGAGGGTGATACTAACAAGCTTGTAGGTTTTGTGTGGATTTCTTTTGATATGGTAACAATTTGAGATGTTAGGTGTATAACCCTAACTCAGTGCCTATCCCCTAGCAGTTATTCTCCAAAAAGCTTTATTATATTCTTACAGCTTCTGGGAATTACACTTATGGAAGGAAATCTGCAGAATACCCAGATATGAGCATACCAGGACATACTGCGATGAGACCCCAGTGTTTTTATTTTTTGAAAAAATACGGACTTAGATATAACAAAAATCAGTTAATTTTCCTAGTACATATTCAGTCCTGCATGATTATTTATGTTTGAGCCGTTTGGGGCTGCTTGTGGTGAGCGTATAATGATCAGTTGGATTCTCTTCCAGAGAGTTCATTGAGGACAGATTAAACTGGGAAGGACCTTAGCATTGTGCAGCAATGTCATTTATGGGAGTATACAGATCTCACTGTTCCATTTATATAGTCATGTATTCATAACCTTTTATCTAGAATTAAGATGTCGATTTTTAGTTACTAATACAAGTTGCCTTACATAAATAAAACTAGACTATTTCTGTTTCCTGGGTAAGAGCTTCTAGTCTAACAAATATCATTTGTTATTTACATGTGTATGTAGATGCTTATATATAATCTTTTTTAATATATATCTTAATTTGAATACTTGAAAATGTTAAATATTTTAATACTTAGCCTACAGATTTTTATGGAGGACTGAGGTTCTATGATCTGCCTACATAATATAAAATGATTGGATTGGGTTGTAAATTGAACAGTCAATGAATAACCAAGAGAAACATTTGCCAATGGGTGTTCTACTGAACTCAAGTTCTACGGTGTTCATAAGAATTATTTCAAAGGTTTCCAGGTTGAAATAAGTTTGGAAAATGTGGAGTTGAAGCCGTTTTATAGTACAAGTTCTTAAGGCATTTAATTTGCTCATTGCTAAATTATATAATAATAGACCACGGCGGGGGGGGGGGGGGGGGTTGTGATAGGCTGTTTCCCTAAACTTTCTCAACACAAAAGCCTTCTAAATTTTTTTCAATTCTTTATTTATAGTCTCATATTTAGGCATTTATACAATGATAATCATGTCTTCAATAAAAATCTTATAAGGTATACTTTTATATTTATAATTTTTTCATATTCTGTTCAAATTCTCCTGATTTTTTTAAAAGCAAGTACGAGGAGTAGTAGAAGAGCACAATATAAATACTTCTGTGTAATGCCCACTAATTTTTCAGGGATAGGTTTTATTAAAACTATGGAGGAGGTTTTTTTTCTTCTTTGGGTAACCACATGTTTGCACTCAAAATCAAAATTTACATTTATTTTAACATGTATATGTATTATGTTCAAATATAATGCTTTTTTTATTAAACCAGTTGATTTCATAATGTTCATATTTTTAAACAGTATTGCTTGTTATTACTGGTTTTGCTTGTCACCGTTTAGATAAGCAAACAGAACATTACTTAGCTTGACGTCTTCCAAACTTTACGGGAAAATGGCTGTGATGGTCTAGTGAACGTGTTCCAGTTATTACAGTCTTCAGTTATAGTTTTAACCTTCATTTATCTTTAAATACAACTTATATTTTAAGTCCGTAGGTGGATTTATCATTTAAGGAAGTAATTTTTAGCAACAATTTATTTTCAAGCCAAAATAATCTGTGCTTTCTTTAGTGTTAAGTTTTTAAGTTTTCTTTCCTTTTCAAAGTAAAGATACTGCTCTTGATCTTTATCTCGAAAATTTCATTTTTTACAGTAATTGGTATAAAAACTTTTAGATTACATTTGTCAACAATAAGCCTTCTGAATTTTTTAAAATATCTTTCAACATTAGTCATCAATAGAACATACTTTGGAAATTCCAAGTTTAAAGGGAATGTGCTATATACTTTGCTGTATCAGATCCATTCTGGAGATGGTCACAACCACAGCTCTTTGAACAGAGGAAAAATTATATAAAAAGTTTGTTAATGCGCTGTCATGTTCTGAACTAGGGGAGAGTGAGGTCACTGATCTCTATGTAGAGAACAATTGTGAGACGCGAGCACTACCATCAGTCAGGACTGGGGGAGGGGAGAGAAGAGGTTGGGATTAGTAAGACTTAGAAGCTCAGAGGAGAGACCCCCTGAAACCAGAGCTCTGGAGAGGGGACGCTGACCAGCTTGTGCTGGCGTCTCTGAGGAGTCAGGGAATGAAGACGGTTCCAGCCAGTGTTAGGAAAGTGGTTAAGCTTTTCAGCTGAAGGAACTGCCAATGTTGGGGGGGTGCTGACAGAACCAGCCAGGAAGCACACAGAGAAGGTCCCGGCTTCCTTGTCCAGCCTCACAGCCTCCTTCCCATGTCCCTATGGCACTGCCTTAACAAAGCATCTGGCCAGGCACAAATGGGCTTTGCCAGCCCCAGCAGCGCAAGGCAGAGTAGGGAAGGATGGTTTTGAAGCCGATAACAATAGCTAATTGGCACAGTTGCTTTATTAAGAAACCTGGCTCTTAAAAAGAAATGTTAGAATTATTTCAGAGTGGTCCCATTGTCATCTTAGATTGAATTTGCTATAGTAATTCACAAAGCAAACCAACTCACTTTATAATTTATATCCCCAGGAGCAATATTCCATTATTACATTAATACTCCATTATTAATGTACAGGTTTCCCAACACAGAAGTTAGTTTGAACTTACTTTGAATCATTTAAAAAAATACACTGTTGAAGGCCTGCACAGTTCCTAGCTTTTTTAATGCTATTCAGCACATTTCTTCTGCTTTCTGGGATTCATATGCAGAGAGCCATTTGAAATCAAACACACAAATTCAAGCAGCACGACGCTCTGCTAACTGAGAATCTGTGAGACACTAACATGGTGGTAAGGTTACTACCTTACAGAAGACTGGGCTGTTTGACAAACTTGGTGGGTTAGTCAAGTTAGTCAAAGATTTACAAGAGTCATCAGTAATGCCTGGGAAATGCAATCAGCAAATAAGAAATTCCTTCTCTGTCCAAGCCTTACATTCACTTAGGTTGCCGCAAAAAAAAGTTTTAGGAGGCACCTTTTGGCTTTCCCTTATCTGTGGGGTTTGTTAAATTCGACTTATTGACCAGATCCAGTTTGACATTTACAACTGCCCAAGAGCAAGTCAAGAAATTAAGGAAGGAGCTTCTGTGAAAGAGGTCTCATCGATAGAATATGCAACATCTAGAGACTGTGCATGTTAGGCGAGGTTACAGGGCTGTGACTAAAAGATGCAAACATTTGCAGTAAAATGAAGAGGTCTGAGGAAACAGGCTATGGAAAAGTTGACTTTAGAAGGTGGGAAGAGAAGGAGCTCAAGACCATAACAAATTAATGAGGGCTGGAAGAGAATAAAATTCCTATTACAAGGAGAATATTGAGGAGAAATGGTGGTGACATTACTCCATGACTGAGTACTTACCATGGTCCAGTCTTGGTTCAGAGTGCTTTGGGTATATTAAGGACAATAATATAATACTGTAAAGAGATCAGAGGAAGGCCCTGAAAACCATGAACTGAGAAAAGGCTGTTGGCTTTGATCTTTGGAGGGTTATTTCTGACTTGCAGAGCCGGGGGTGGGGGGACATTTTAACACAGTGGAAGTATCAGAAGCCAGGTTTCAAATGTTTAAGGAAAGAAGGATTGGTAAGGATGTCTGTGAAGGGAGTTCAAATTACTCTTCCCAGAGCTTTGTCAGTGGAGCAAGAAAGATCATATATACAGTCCTATCTACCTTCATTGAGAGCTTACAGCTATGGATATGTTTAAAGATTGAGAAGGTGGATGTGTAATGCTGAGGTCGTAAAGCTGCTCTTCTGAGTCTGAGTTTGTGATGGACCACCAGCTTCTTTGGGAGGATGAAGCAACGTAATTGTGAAAGGCAGTGGGGTTGCCCTGTAAGGTGTAATGTCTTGACTAGGGTAGAGCAATATATTGTGTAAAGAAAGTGTCTAAGAAATGGGTGCTGTTTAAAAATCAAGCATATGAACTACTGGAATATGAAAACAGCAAAAATTTGCTTTTGAGGTTTTCCATAAGGTTGTCATCACTGTATTCTGGTCAGACTGCATGCAGTCTACCAAGATTTGTCTTGGTAGAAACTTTGACTAGTTTGAGGTTTCTCTGAATAGTGGCTTGTAATGAAGATACAGAAAATGTTACAAAGGTGATCTGTGTGTATTTGGTGATGTAGTCTAACTTACTGTAATGGAAAAATCTCCCTGCTAGCTCCTTGATTTGTAAGTTAAAGTTGATTTGATAGTATTGAAATGTCTCTTCTAGTAAACGAATGTGTTATATTTTAGGAGACTCCAAGGTCTGTCTTAGATACTTGAATGGTCCTATTTCAGTACCTATTATTTGGAATATACAGACAGGAACCTCATCCAAATTGCCATTTCCCTCAAAACAAAACAAAACAAAACAAAACACCAGGTTTAAAATCCTTTGTAAGCCACGGGGTTGCCTTTAAGTGGATTTTTTTTTTAAGAAAATCACTGAAAACACCGCTCTGTTCAGTAAGAGTAGCTTTCCAGTTGAGTCACGAAAGGCGTTATGGCTCAGTGCTTTGCTTCACTATCTCCGTACATACTGAGCTGATAATTTAGAAGTTAAACAGTATATCTGCTACTTTGTGTTTTCTATGAAGTAACCTTTGATACATTTTATAAGAGCTAACCCTTGTCAGGAATCCTTTGTAGTAATTTGCATAATTTCTCAAAGAATGTCCAAAGATGAGCATGTGTTGTACATCCAGTTTGAATCAAAGGTAAATAACTTCTGAAATAAGTAAACATAAATGCACATACATACATGCATATAGATATTATAGATCTATAGGTATGAAAATATGTATGCATGTATAACCTCTCCCCAGTTTATTTAGTTGATGAGCTGTTTATGAATGTCTTCCTTTAAAATAACTTATATTACTAAGATAAATATTATATGAGGGCCATGCTAACTGCTTTAACAACTAAAATTTTAATAACACTGTTACTTCTTATTTTAGAACTTTCCAACATGCACAGACCTAACTGGTGAAGAGGAAGTTAGTGCCTCTGTTGGTCATTTTGGAGACCCATGCTGACAGAAGCTACTATGCCAGGCTTCCACAATCACTCTGGGTGGTGGTACTCAGTTACCTAGAAGGCAGAGGAGAGCAAGCATCACCCAGGGAAGCTAATGATGGGCTAGGCCTAGAGTCACTTCGGCTCATATTCTGTTGGCTGGGACTCCATCACATGGCCACATTCGATTGCAAGGGAATGTGGAACATAGAATCCAACAATATTCCCAGAAGAACAAAAAGTGGTATTTTGGTGTAGTATCTGTTGCCAGAATATTTAATAAATACTGATTTTAAGGAAGTGTTAGAAGGACATTGCTTCATAATATAAAATCACAGATCATGTTCTTTGTAATTATACACATCCTAATTTATATAACAGATATGGTATACATGAGTATTAAGGCATTTTGGTATGGTGATGTGGAGACAAAGGGGTTTCAAGGCCAGAGGGGATTTTGACTAGTCTAAGAGGGTCACCGTCAAAAACATAGTGTAGAGCTATTGCTATGCACCTAGATTCACCTGAAGCAAAGGATTTGGAAACATACCTGAGGACTCTACCTCCACCGAAGGGAAGTCACTTGCTGTTTCTAAGTAAGTATCTATCATGGTGACAGAAATAGCCATATTGTTGAGAAGTTTATAATAACTGAGATGTCAAGAGTTGTCTGTAGCAGGCAAAGAGTTTGTTAATGGTGTTTCTTTGAATTACTGTGCTGTGTTCATAGAGATTTGATTGTAGCCAAATTTGTGTTCTGCAAAAATCAAGTGCTTTTTGAAGACTTGCACATACGTTAGATGACAATGTGGAAATCTACCTGTGAAAGGCCATAGGTTTTTTTTTTTTTCTGTTTGTACTTAAGTGTTTATTTCTTATGATTTAATTCACGTAAGCTTTCAGCTCTATACTCTTTGATTCACCACCGTGACTCATTGTTTAGAGTATCTGTCACATACAAGGTATATGATCCACATTTTGGAGTGGATAGGTAAATAAATACCTCCTTGTGTAAGATTGATCAGGGACTACGTTATACAATGCATTGGAAGCCATTCGGCACAGTGCCTGTTCTATAGTAAGCACTTAATACGTGTGAGTTATAATAATGATCCTTGGGCGCCTGGGTGGCTCAGTTGGTTAAGCGACTGCCTTCGGCTCAGGTCATGATCCTGGAGTCCCGGGATCGGGTCCCGCATCGGGCTCCCTGCTCGGCAGGGAGTCTGCTTCTCCCTCTGACCCTCTTCCCTCTCGTGCTCTCTGTCTCTCATTCTCTCTCTCTCAAATAAATAAATAAAATCTTAAAAAAAAAAAATAATAATAATGATCCTTATTCCTGTACGTGTGCTGTTCTCCTGTGGTATACCGAGTAATGAATAATTTGTGTGTCTTCAGCTAAGTTCCAATAGTTTTATTAGCTAAGTTTTAATAGTGCAAATGCTTTCATTAAGTTCAATATTAGGCCCCTGGCTTCTACTGAGTGTTGATTTAAGAAATGGAGACCTTCAGAGTCCTTGGTGGAACCATCAATGAGTATTTTCTGCCGTGTGATGTCAGGAGCAGGAGCTTCGAGGGTCCAGATTAGGGCTGCTGCTTTCTACCTGTAACCGTGGACCATAGGTTTCTGAGAGAAAATAAAATCCTATTGAAATTGGAACTTTCTTATGTCATACAAATTTGCATATCTTATTTACTAAAATCATAATTAACACTTCCATTGCCATTAATAAATAGCTGAAAACAATTTGTTTTATTTAGTCCATATCACCGGAAGTGAATGAAACTACAAATTATTTACTATCAAAGTTTTCCTTGACATTTTTTTCTCAGTTGACTCCTTTTTCTCCTTTCACTTTTTGTCAACTGGGGCAGAAATAGCCTAAACTTCTCTCAATGTCTCTACAACTTACAGTTAAAGAATAGAAAAAAGTCATGATTATTTATAGGTGAAACTTTTTTTTTCTTTTTTTTGGGGAGGACAGTGTTTTTGTCAGAGTTAGTAGATCTCAGATTTGGGGGTGTATATTCCAGTCCAATTCCCCATTTTCTGGTAAGGAATTGGTTGAATGACTGCCACATAGTGAGTTTTTGTCTTTTTTTTTCCTTTTAGTTCAGTACTATGTATGACTGCCAAACAGTGAGTTTTTGTCTTTTTTTTTTCCTTTCAGTTCAGTACAATGTATATTTTATTTTTACATATTCAAAGGTACTTTAATATTATATAATATCACAGTATTATAGGCTAAATAGGCAGTGTTATCAACAAGTATCTTTGCATATGGGAATTAGAGGGTGGGGTATCGTACTTAAAAGAAAAACATTTCAAGTAATTAAAGTTGATTTAATATCACTATAGCAAAATCCTAGAATGTTTACAGCCCCCACTTTCCTTCAAAAATAAAGTAATTGTAAATGCTTTACATCTTAAATTTACAGAGGATGTTGATCTTGCTCTTCTGTTCCCTTTTTCCCATACTCTTCAAAACTTCATCAACCACTGTTCTTCCATATACAGTCTGCATTATGTTGGAGAAGGCAAGTTATACATTTCAGGTTTTGTGTTTTTTTTAACTTTACAGAATCTACAGATCTCTAAATTAAAAAAAGAAACTTTCCATTATACATATGCTTGTTATTTCAGTAAGATCAACAAAATGTTTAGGAGCACAAACAAATTCATTAATTATCTTTTGTATCCAGGGCAAAATATAGCAGGCAAGTTGAAAAATGAACTGTTTATTTTTGGAGGGGCTGGGAAAAAAGAACAATGAAACTTCCAAATAAAAGTAGTTGGACCTTTTTGCCGTGGATTTGAAAATAAGTCCAGAAGGCTGAGCTTAATATAACATGTGGCAGGTGGCCTGCGTTTGCCTGGAGAATTCCTTTAGGGCAAGACAGCTCAGCAAACACATAAATCCTTTTTTCTCTGTTATCTAGTAGCACATTTAGTTGCCATGGGGATTTTATTTATGCAGCAGATCCTCTGCAGTTCAGTTTGTGCCTAAAGTTTAACCATACAGCTGTTACCGTAAATGCTACATGGCAATATTTTCCAAACACAGACCCTAGAACAAAAAGAACATTTTTTTTTTCCGGCATTGATTTTGCTTTTTATGTTCTGAAACATCTTAGTAAAGTGTTACTCTATACCAGGAAACCTTCCCGAGTTCCAGCCAAGCTGTTGGTATCATTTCCTGTTACTTAAATTGTTCACTTCCAAATAAATTATATGAAAATAGAGCAAATATATCTTCAACGAGGGCAAAATTTTGCAAGTTGAAATGAAGAGCTTATTCATTATACTCCATATATCAAAGCAATTTGATCTCCCTCCTGCCCAGTACTGTTAACTTCTTAAAGGAGTTTAGATCAAATGATCAGACAAATACTTGCTCCTCTGCATCTTCTCACTTTGGCAGCTCTTTCAATACTCCCTCCCCCCCCCACTATTTCTAGTGGAGGAGGGAGGGAAACAAGATAGAAAAGTGGTGATTGCTCTTGCAACAATCAAGAGATCCCGAGGTTTCTCCAGCTCTGAGCTAGGTCCTGATTTGGAATGAATTGCTTTTGTTTAGTCTTGATTTGTACTACACCAGATAAATCACCAGTATGTCTCCTTTGTGTGAACAGCATGGATTGGTCAATGAAAAGGGGAACTGATGGTTTTAGATGGAATGCATAAAATTACCTCTCACCATCTGTGTCCCAGCGCACCAGGAAAATGATGAAAGGAGAACTTGAAATCCAGGTAAAGTTGCTCCCTTAGAAGGAAAGTAAAGCATTCAGAATCAAAATAAATGTTTTTCATCTTGCTCCCCACAAGATATTTTTGGATGGGAGGTTGGCTGTTCCAGAGAACCATCGAGACATCATCCTTACAGATAGTTCTGCTCTAGTGAGATGGTCAAGATACAAAATTTGAAATGATAAACTAAATGAAGGCCTTCTGTTTAATGCCGTATATTCTTGGCAGGAACCAAACAGTTTAACATTGAAACTGCATTACTACAGTAGGAGTCATTAAAGATCATCTCCGCTAGGAACCTATACCTTTCAGAATTTTATCTTTCTGTTACAAATAGCCACATAAGTCTGAAAATGAACTTTGATGTCATCACTCAAATAAATTAGAGATTTTAAATGGCAACTGTTAACAAGTTCTGTCTAGGGCGCCTGGGTGGCTCAGTTGGTTAGGCGGCTGCCTTCGGCTCAGGTCATGATCCTGGAGTTCCGGGATCGAGTCCCGCATTGGGCTCCCTGCTCAGCGGGGTGTCTGCTTCTCCCTCTGACCCTCCCCCCTCTCATGCTCTCTATCTCATTCTCTCTCTCAAATAAATAAATCTTAAAAAAAAAGTTCTGTCTACAGAGTGGATGCTCTGAAGGCATTGAAGGCACTGTACCTCCTGTAAAAAGTGACTGCAATCTCTTGCCATTTACTGCACATTTTTAGCAAAAAAAAAAAAAAGTCACTTCTTAAGGGGTATTGGAAAGCAAACATACATGCGTCCTTGTACCCATATAATCAACAGTGTTATGGGCAAGTATTCAGTTTTCATGAAGTCATTTTTTGAAAAAAGTCAGCTACCTTATTGACTCATCATGGCATTGGTCCTCAAAGTGTGGCCCGTGGACCAGTAGCACTGGCATCACCTGGGAGCTTGTTAGAAATAGAGAATTTTGCCCCACCCCCCAATATAGAAAAAATATCTACATTTTGGCAGAATGCCCAGTTGATTGCTGTGCATATTAAGTTTGAGAAGCATCGCTTTGGGCCATAACGCTGGAGCTAAAAGTGTACTCGAGATTATTGTGGAAAGGGTGCATAGTTTCGTCAACTATTTTAGGACCTGTTAGTAGAACATCTTAACACTCTTTAGTTTATCTTTTGTATTTTCATACACAGACACACACACACCCTCAATTCTATGTTCATTCTTCCTCCAGGCTAGTGATAATTAGAGCCAAAAATCTTTTCAGAAATACAGGTTGACCAGCTATTTGGACTACTCAGAATGTGTGAGTCTCATTCTCTTCTGTCTATGGAAACAATCCACCTTTTTGTCCTCTTTTAACAGTCTGCCCTATGAACCCTGACCCAAAATCACAATAAATGACTCCCCATGCCCTTGACACATGCTCCTTTACAACTCCATGCCCTTTCATATGCTGTTTCCTCTGCTAGGAATATTCTTTTATTTTCCACCTGACAAACTTTGATTCATACTTGAAGATTCATTCAGTTCCAATGTTTTCTAGATGAGGCATTCATTTTTATGCAAGCAGAATGAGTTGCCCTTTCCATAGGGTATCTATGGTATTTATGTAAACCTTTGTTAGAGTTCTCATGACCCCGTGTTCAATCTATTATTTACTTAGGAGTCTGGTTCCCTCACTGGACTCACTGTTCCTTGAAGACACTACTCTTACCCCAATTACCTGTATATTCCCAACACCTAGGAAGGTAGCCAGCCCATAACAAGTGCTTGTTAAGTGCTTGTTAAATGAATGAATGCCAAATCCACTTAAAAGAATGCCTTTTTAGCAATGAGAACTGCTAATAAGCTGAGACTTCAGGGTAAATCGATCCCCTCTCTCTGCTATAAACTTTTATAAAAAAAAAATACCTTCCTGTTCTGAGAGAATCATATCAGATATGCTGGAAATAGAAAGGATAAAGTAGGGTATAAAAAAGAGAAGGACCTGAATTGGAAAGACTACTGAAGAAGCTTGAATGTTCAACTGCAGAGAAACTGGTATGCTGGAGAAAACCAAGAGTGAAATAAAAATGGTTTCCAAGAATATGATTATATTTAATGTGAAAATTGTATCACCCTTTCTACAGTTGGAGGATCAGCCATCACTTTGATAGGCGGTTAAAGATTAAAAGTTTACCTTTGAAATAACCTTCTAGATATACCTTAAAACAGTGTGTTTTATAAGAATTCCATATGCACAAATGATGTTAGTGTTAATATGGGGGGCAGATGAGCATGCTGAATTTTTCTTCAAATGTAAATGATAGTGGTTTGTATCGAACTAGGAGTATTTTTTTTTGTAGAAGTGTTGACATAGAAACCACATAGGCTGTAAAGGAATGCACTTAGGCTTATGGGCCAGGCATACTATTGTACATTTTCACCGTGTTTGTCTTACACCAACTGCTATAGTTTGAACTCATGGTAGTATTTCTAAGGTATACTGGGGAAACAAAATGAAAAGTTTGAGTATTTCTTCAGTAAAAGGGGGAAACTTAACTACATGACCACAGATTTTACCTAGAGGAGGGAAACTTTAGATAGACATACCACATTTAATTTGAATAACAAAATAAGGTTTGTATGTCTGGTAAGAGAAATCAATGACATTTCTAATTCTTAATTCAAAAGACTTGCATTTTTGATCTGTATTTTGCAAAATTAAAAAATTTGAAATTTTAAAGATTTTTAATTTTTTTTGGTATTTTGCAAGATTTTAAATCTGCATTTCACTAAAACAGGAGTTTTGGGCTTTGGCTCTAATGTAAATGTCTTAGTAATGTTGGACAAGTGTTTTAAAGAATCTGTGGTCCTTAATAGCTTTGAGCCTGATGTTAGGCTACTCACAGGTACAAACTCGACCTTATTTTTTACTATGCACTGTGAAAGAGCTCAAATGTTTAACAGCGTGCAGGTTTCATTCTACAAAGCTTGGTGGGTCTGAGATACTCCACAGTTATTAAGGAGGTTGAGATGGCTCAGGGTCAGCAGGAGAAACAAAGACTGAGGGGAAGAAGTTCCAGAATAAAACAATTTAAGGGGCCATTTACTATCGAAAAATGTTTTCTTGAAGTTAAGAGATCACATTCAGATGTTTGTTGTGGAACTCTTGATTATAAAATCATTAAAATGAAAGGTTTATTTTCAGTTATGTAGAAGCTAAAGAAAACAAAGTGACACTTTTACTAATTAACGCTTTGGGAATATTATCGGTGTCGGGGGTGGGGGTGGGGAGTAGTTCTAGAAAACCTGAGAATCCTGGTTAGGCTGTCACTGCTGCCAGGACAAGGATATACTTCTCCTTTTATTCAGAATGTAAAGGACTGTCAGAAATAGTACTGCAAATGGTCAGTGAAGGTGTGTTTTAGCAGTTCCTTTAGATACTCACTGGTCACATTTGGGGTATAGACCAGATTAAAGGAGAGTTCAGGGTACTCAAGGAAAATCAAGTAATTCTGGAGAAATAACAGCAAGCTTGAAAGCAGATGAGACAAATGCAGACTAAAGGAGAGAAAGATGGGTGGTCAGAAGTATATTCTGCTGTTTCTTTTTTGGCAGCCTTACGAGGATCAATTAGTATTAATATGCTGAAATGATTAAGTTTGGCAGTACTTTCTATGAATTTCTATAAGGGAAAGATTGTGTATATTTCTTTGGGAAACTAGACTACTTACTGAAACCATTCTCCCCTCTAATAACAACATGGGTGATGTTGGGCACTGAAAGATTTTCTTATGGTACTTGAGAGAAAGGGTACCCCTCATGTATTGCAGGGGCAACATAGAATAATGGATAGGGCAAGGCATAGGCTCTGAAGCCAGACCACTTGGGTTCAACTCCTGGCTCTACCTACAACTAGCTCAGGAAACCAGAGCAGATCACATCATTGCTGTGTGCCTCAGTTTCTTCACCTGTACAATGGGATAATAATGCTATTTACCTCTAAACAGTTGTGAGGATTAAATTCAGTATCACTTAGAGCAATATTTGGCATGTAGTAAGTGTTTCATAGTATTACTGCTAAGAAACTTGAAAGAGGTTCTTTAATGGATAAAAAATATAGAGAAACAGGAGACTGATAAGTGTTTTTATTGTCAACAAAAATATAAGCTATCTGAAGACTACTGGGAGGAAACCATACTGCAGCAGAGAAAATTGATAGCATAAGAATATCCCAAGGCAGAATAGTTAAGAGGATAAGACACTGTCTTCTAAGCAAATTTTATAATGCAGTGCAAAACCAGAAAGGTGTTTAAACATAGCAATTAGTTTTGGAAAGGAAGAGAAGATGTTTCAAGAAGAAAAGGGCAACGATGAGTTTAATAACATAAAGAAGTGAAGTTATGACTGCCTTTCAAGGCCCATGGCAGAGAAAATGCACTAGGAAGCTATTAGAAATCAAAATAATTGAAAGTGAGTTTGCAGTAGAATTAGTTCAAGAAGCTAAAAACTACCTACATTGACAGGATGGAGAAGAGAGAAGGGAGAAATACTTTCTCCCATTAAAAAGGAATATATACTTTCTTCTATTAAAAAAATTGGCCCCTCAAGAGCAAGGGCTTTATCTTCTTTGACTTCTTAGTGTCCTGCCCTGTGCTTAGTGTGTAATGCACACTTAAACTCATTCACAAATTCATTAAATACTTATCTAAATAATGGATTAATTAATGGATTGAGGAATTAAATTTATTAACAAATAATTGATATGAGCATGAGAAGGAAGTAGGTCATATAGAAAACCCCTGAATTTCACTTTTTCATATTTATACTTCAGGGCACAGAATTTAAAAATGGAGAGTTAAATAGAGAATTACTCAGATAAAATTAAGGAACAATGAGAATGTATTTTCTGCTTAAAAGTCTATTAAATACAGAGATATTAAGGATTTAGAAGCAAAAATGGCCAATCAAGAGGTCAAAGTATCATCAAACTACAAGAAAAGGCAGAATTTTTAAGTAAGGATATTACTGACCTCAGAACTTTATGGAGAATTGTCTGTTTCCTTGAAATTGTTTTAGGAGTTCCTCAAATGGGGAAAGATGAATGTGTGTGGAACACAGTTCAGTTGCTTTATCTCATAAAGGTCTTAGATGTGTTCCAACCTAGGGTATAAAACATTTGTTGGACTATCATGACAACCAGAAGTAGAGGTTAGAAGAAAGAAACATGAATTCCTAAATGATAGCTATTGGGAAAGAAGATACAGGTCCCAAGAAGAGCCACCACTTAGCCTTCAGCTGTATGCACGGGCAGTAGATACTCCATGAAAAATGAACTGGCAGACTCAAGAACCGTGGAGCTTGCTAGTTGTTAAACTGCAGTCTTCCAGGGGTGGTCAGCTGTTAATTTAAAATTAATGGAAGCTTTTTCATTTTTATGGTATCCTGAGTATTTTTTTCTTAAGGGGTGGTTCTATCAGAGACCTATCTACTTGCAGGTGACAGTGGAGGACAGAAAAGACCAACCAATAAATGGAAAACTGTATATTCTTTAATTCCTTTGACAGGTATATATTGAGTATCTACTACTTGCTAGACCAAGACTAACCCAAAACAGAACGGATGCTGCCCCTATACTCTAAGCCTAGGCTGGCAGCATTCTCATGGCTTTCTTGGGCTCAGAAATTCCCTGGAAATGTTAAAAATGAAGATTCTCAGGTGTTACACTGGGGTGGCTTCTAATAGCTGTGTGTATTGGTGGGGGGGTAGGGGAAGAGGAAGGTGGTGGGAGCCCATAATCTCTATGTCATCAAACTATATATGTAATGGTGATGTGTGTGGTTAGAGAAACACTTGGAGACTCATTGGGCTAGTGACCACAGAGGAATTTCTCAGTACAAGAGGCATCAACTGGGTTAAACAATGGATGGAAAGGTCTTCGCCAGCTTGAAAGGGTTTGGATGGTGAGACGGTAGAGAGGGAAGGGTAGCAGGGTGCTTTAAAACCCAGGGAAGAACAGGTGTAATGACTGACAGTTTGTGCCCCTACTCTACATCGTGGGTTCCTCTTGAACTTGATGTTTTACCAGAGTTCAACAAGCATGTACTGACCAGATTTCACTTACTGCTAAAGATAACACTTGTTATCCCAACCCCAGAGAAGCTCATGGTTGGGGACATGCACATAATCATGTGGCTTAAATGATTTAATTTTGTGAAATGCTTGCTGGTTAATACTTGTAACACACGTAACACATGTAAGCTATGAGGCATAATAAAATATACACCTGACTGCACCGTCCAGTTTAAAAGACTAAAACCTTAGCAGTACCTTTGAAGCTGCCTGTTTTTTCCCTGATCCTCCTATATGTCCCCTACTGAAATACACTGATTTTTTTTTGTTATTGTTTATTGATGCCTGTTGAAATTGTTTTAACTCTAAATTAATAATTTGGGGCAGGTTCTTTGATATTTCCTGTATTAATATCACATCCTTGAATCACAGTTTGATTTTTTGCGTTCCTTGTCTTGTTTCTGATTGTAAATATGATTATTCTGATACTTAACTACCAAGATTGGCTGAGTTGTTCTACGGGTATCTGTCATTTAGTGAAAGAGGTCTCTGAGTATGCTAAGAAGTGTTTTGTTTGTTGATTATGAATTTGCATGGAATTTGATTAAGTGGCTTTTCTGCATGTATTGATATTGTCTGATTTTTTTTTTTAAAGATTTTATTTATTTGACAGAGAGAGATCGCGAGAGCAGGAACACAAGCAGGGGGAGTGGGAGAGGGAGAAGCGTGCTTCCTGCCGAGCAGGGAGCCCGATACGGGGCTCGATCCCAGGACCCTGGGATCATGACCTGAGCCGAAGGCAGCCGCTTAATGACTGAGCCACCCAGGCGCCCCCATATTGTCTGATTTGTCACCTGTAATCTATTAACATGGCAAATTACATGTAAATATTTTATTAGTATTGTATTTCTGGTATAAAACCAACTTGGCCATAGAATTTCTCTATTTTAGACACTGTTGAACTCAGTTTCCTAACATTTTGTTGTAGTACTTTTGTCATTTATTGAGATTTTATAAAGTAACACTCTTTCTAGGTTTTATGAGTGGTCCTCTTCTTATTCACTGGGGTGAGTCTCATGTCCTTATTATATGAACACACGAATGCAGGAATTTTATCAGTTTGGTTGGGCCATGTGGTCAAGTTTTCTTAAAACCTCTCCAGTGGTGTTTACAAGTATTGTATGCTAGTGTCACATCAAAATAGTAACTTGTTAAATATATTAAGTATTGAATATGCAGTGACTTAAGCATACAGTTGTTAGTAGGCTTTTGTTGTTGTTCAAAAAGTGTATATTCATCAGCGAAAGGGGACATCAACTGGGAAATAGAAATAGGCGAGCCCTGTACGTCGGTCGGGGAATCGCCCACCATGGACTTCTGTTGTGCTCACATCCAGATGCCTTCTCAGTTCTCATCATTAATCGGTGATCTCAGTCCCTTCTTTGCTCAGTCCCTTGGTTCCGTTTCCTCTCCTGTGGGTCATCTGTCACTTACATCACCTTGAGGTTCTTTCTTCTACAAGCCAGGCCACAGAAAAGACAATAGTTTTCTCCTGCTCCTTCATAAAAAAAAGGTTCATACTTGTTCATACTCTTTGTGTTTTACTGGTTTTGGCATTTATTGCCTTAGAAACCTGGCAAGTGCTAACCATAAAACCAAGCATGGGGAAATTGGAAAGCTTCCTGAATTCTCCCTGTGTTGGTCTCTAGTTTTTTTACTCTTTTTTTTTTTTTCCTCCAAAAAGAAAACAGAAGATCCTAGGGCTTTATTATTGAGGATGTGGCTCATCTTCGTAAATCCCTTATCCTGTAAATATACAATCTTCCAGATCCACTAAAATATCTCTTCCTCTCCTGTATCCGTGATGGACCCACTTTATGGAAATTCTTAAAGCAATAAGCAGGCACTTTGTGTCCCTGAAGTCACCACTAAGGGCTAAGGGCTGCTTACATTTACAAACTGCTTCCCAGACCAGGAGGTATCTGGCCTGAACCTGTGTTCGCTTAAGTAACTAAAACGGAGTTCTATGCTTGGTGGTAGCATAGAGGTAAAATTTTGTCTTTTTATATCATTAAGGAATATACAAAGCTGTCATGGTTTAAATTCACTAATGAAATTTTGGAATGATTGGACGTGTAAAAAAAAACAAACAAACCCATAACAATTAGTGAGATTAGTGAACTGAAAGACCTCATTTAAATGCTGATGGCACTATTTTTGGTGAAAAGTTGGACGACAATTAAAACAATTGAAGAATGAGCACAGTTAAAGAAAAACAAAACCAAGAGAGGGATAATCATACTGGTTGTATATACTTTTTAAAAAGTATATTACATCTGTCTACCAGCAAATGGATATGAGATCCATGTGGAAAGATAATTGTGTTTCTCAATTAACAATACAAGTTAAAGCCCATTAAAGGAAACCTCAAGAGATTTTTCCTTCTCATATATGGGAATTTTTTAACATAACATAAAAAAAATTGCTTAAATAAGGTCTTATGAAGGAGTTGGAAATATTATTTTATAAACATCCATTTTATGATTAAAAACAATATTTCAGGGGCGCCTGGGTGGCTCAATCAGTTAAACATCCAACTCTTGATTTCAGCTCAGGTCATGATCTCAGGGTCCTGAGATTGAGCCCCACGTGGGGCTCCGTGCTGGGCGTGGAGCCTGCTTGAGATTCTCTCTCTCCTACTCCCTTTGCCCTATCTGCCCCTCCCTCCCTTTTTTCTTTTTAATGAGATCATTTTTTTCAGTTGATTAGTCTTTGAAATCTCCTTAAAATAAGTTAATAATATACTCCCCTTTAGTTTCCTTTGCAGACTTAGAGCCACAACCATCTCAGTAGGCATGAGCTATCCTTAGAGCAGTGTTGAGCTTGCCAGTGCAAGTGGAGATGCTGAGAAAGTGAATGAAGGAAAGAGGAATAGTCCTGAACTGCAAGGTTATTTTTCCTTTCCCTTGCTAGTGTAAGTACATGAGTATATAAATTAACAATAAGGGAAATAAGCATGATGCGGGCTTAAAAATCATTGGTATTTCTATTGCATCTGAGATTGCTTTGAAATCAGTTATACTTCCTGGAAGTATCTCCATTCTTATTTCATAATAACATTGTGTGCCCTGGAATTTTTCGGCCATTTGTGTAAAAAAAAAAGGGGGGGGGGCTAAAGAATTGTATGACAAGTGAAAGGGAGATATAATTACTGCCTTATGCTTTTAGAAAGTATTAACTTCCTAGTAAATTTAGAAAAAGAATTTCTGAATTGATTGAAGAAAAGAAATTTTGCTTGTATTTATTATTCAAGTTCTTTATTTTCTAACACACTAAATGTAGAAACAGAACCTCAGTGTCAATAATCCCATTCTTCACATCCACTCTTTATACATATACATCACTCCCTTCCTAAAATTCTTAGAGAGGAGGTGTCCCTGACAGGTTGAAGCTTGTGTTTTAAGAAACCTTGAGGAATTCAACCAGTGCAGTCTTTCACCTTGATAAAGGACAACTAAAGCCTTCCCAGCACGTGTGTATTTATTCTACTCTTAAAGATGCCTAGAGAAGTTAAATCCATAGCAGCGTCAATCTGCGCTCACTGTTAAGATGAGCTTTATTATCTGGCCCAAATCCCCACTATTTGAGTTCACTTGTTGTCTTCTTTACTTTCCAGTGACACTCAGGGCAAATCTCAACACCAGCTTCCTTGGGAGTTGAGGGTTTGAATATACTTTTTCCCTCAAGGAAGAACTAGTTTTCAGTCTTTCTTGTGTAATAATTTTTTAGGTGTTGAAAACTAATTAGCTCATCCATTTGTAATCTGGCTACTTTGTTTTGTAGACTAAATAATTCAAATAATAGCTTTAAAATAGATCTAGTGATGATCCTTTAAGCATCTGGCTTAAATAACTTATTTTGACCCTCTCCAAGCTGAATGAGCCCCCAGTTGCATTCATCCATACATTCGTCTACTTCTAAGTGGCCCAGCTATTTTCCGAAAATTAAATAGGTATTTATGAACGCTCTCAAAAAACTAAGTTGGACCCCTTAAATGGTTTCATATGTATTTCATCTAAGAGATAAATTTGGGAGTTTGTGTACCTGTCTCTCTGTAACTAGACACCTACATTTTTAGAGAAAAATACCTATAAATCTGCAGTCCTTTTTTTGTCATCTGGTACACATTATAATGTTAACAGTCCACCCAACTCACTGCAACCCCTAGTGTTTGCTTTTATGCATGCATACCACACAAACATACACACAAGCATACATTTTTCTGTCCGTTTTTGTTAAATGCCTACCATGGGCATGAATAAGATAAAATTTCTGGCTTTGTTGGTAAGGCTGGATGTCAAAAAAGCCAGTAAACTGTGTTGTGTACCATTATAGGAGTGAACTGGGAATATAATATTTGAGTGAAACTCGCAGGATCAATTGGGTTTTATTACACAGGGAAAGAAGGGAAAGGCATGTTGGGAGCTGGCTCTTTAGGCAAATTGGGATTGGTTACAAGTGTTGGAATCAGTGTTGGGACACAGGGTTGAACAGGTTGGTTGGGAAGAGCTGGCTAAATCGGCTGAAGCCACAGGGATGAAAGAGTCATTAAAGGATTTTAAGTGATTTGTGTCTTGGATGAAATTGCAAATGATGTGGCAACTGGATCAGAGGCTGGTGAGAAAGGATGGAATCTGGGAAGCTGACAAGGAGCTTACTGGTGGTAGTCCAGGTAGCATGATGAGGACCTTGGATAGATAATGCACTGTGAGTGGGAATGAATAGGAAGTATGGGTTCCACAGGCTTGGTAGGGGCAGTGCAAGTTGGATAGGGGCAATAAAAAAAGGCTGAGGTCTAGAGTGACTCTCAGTCTCTCTAGCTCAGGCTTCCAAGTATAGAAGAAGTTACCGTAGTGAGGCATTGAGACAGAGATGACTCTGATATTTGACTTTCCCCTAGACTTGTAGGAATTGACCAGAAGTTTTGGTCTGGAGCTCAGGAGAGAGGTTCAAGATGGAAATGGAGATTGGTGGTTGAAAACCTCAAGAGTCAGGAAGAGGAGGGCACACATGGAGCCCTCCAGGAATACAAGCATTGAGGATGGTAAGAACAGGGAAGCCAGGTAGCAAGGTAAGGAACTCAACTTTGAGGGAGCAGAACCTCAGAAGTCAGGGAAATGTGGCCAGGATGGAAAGGACCGTTGAGGGGAAGTATCTTATGCCACAGAAGACTGAAAACTGAGAAGTTAAGGTGGCTGGAGGACTAAATTAGGGCAGTTTCACTGAAGTGTTGGTGTCAAAAGTCAGATGATCGTAGCTTTAGAAGCAAATGGGGGCAGGGGAAAAACTGTGGACTTAAAATTGCCTTACTGCGGATACTATTAGGTGCTTATTAGGTTTTCTGTTGAGTTCTCAGATAAACCCTGTGAGGGAGGTATTTTGCAGATGAGAAGCTGAGTTTTAAGTATTTGTCCAAACTGTACAACGAATAAATTAGAGAGCCAAAATTCAATCTCTAGTTCCTTATTAGTTTTAAATTAGTTGGTCTATGAATGTAATAAGTTAGATAGAATTGATTATTATTCTCTCAGTAGATAAATAAGATATATCTCCAAAATGACCATTTTTCAAATATGTTTTCTGAAATAAGACTGATAACTTCTATCTGTACTTATGTGGTATCCTAGAAATTCCCACTTTGTGTTACTCATTTTTATGCAATTGCATGATCAATAGCAACATGCAAAAAAGCTGTATGTATGGATATATGTCATGGGCATCAGGATTAAAAATCTTTTGTAATGAAGGAGCGCATACACACACACGTGTGTACACATTACATAAATGTATTAAGTTGGCTCCAAAGGCAAACTTGATAGCAATGAAGGAATGTAGGTATTGTATAAAATGGGTGATGAAATACTTTGCGCGGAGAGATTAGCAAGGTCTGCCCTCTGTAAATATGCATCCCAGAATCTTTAGGACCAGTCAGAATTAATAATGTCCTGATCATAAGAGCCACAAAGGCCTACAAAGGTCTTGGTTAAGCCAGCTATCATAATTTGAGAACTAAACCAATCAGGTATCTAATGAATGTCCATGTTAATGGCTAATAATAAAATAATGAATAGTAAACAGTAAAATAACATGCCAATCACAGTAAATAGTATAAAATAATAAGCCCATTGGAAAAATGCCCATGGTTTATAGTAAAGGCAACAAAGCCTGGGCATTTTCTATGTGAGTAACAGAGAAGTGGAAACTCTTGCCGCAATGCAGTTCATGCCCTGTGTGGTTTTGTCCTAGAGCTTTTCAAGCTTTACAGCTGCTTCTTGGTGACAAAATACGGTGTTCAAGAGAATGGAGAGGTCATGGAAATTCTGGGTTTGGGATTCTAGCCAATGTAGGAAGTGTTTCTAGATTGAAGTGGTACTTGAAAACTGTGGTACTTGAAAGTGGGATTTGGAAACAAGTAATATGTAGGTAGTGGCATCACGGATCACTATCCAAGGCAAAAAATTCAATAAATAAAGAAGGTTGCTTCTGGGGGTAGGCCATATTGAAGTTTGCTTTATGTCTGAAAATGAGGGGAAGTGCCTTCTTTTGGAAATTCATGGGTAAAGTTAAATTGCATCTTCTACCCATAATATGCACATTGACTGTTCGGAATCCAACAAGTGAATTTGTTCTTTAGACATCAAAGTCTCTTAGAAATTTTTGATTGTTATTCTTCTTTTGGTTTAGGATGGACACTTGAACCATTTTTTTTGGAATGAGATTCTAGTCATGTTTTAGTTTATATCATAGCAAAGGTTTTAAATGACCTCCTTATGAATGCAGTTGCTACTGCTTCTATTCTCATTTTCCTTGATCTCAGCATGGCTTTTGACACTGTCAACCGCGCTATCATTTCAGAGTGCTTGAGGGAATTTCCATCCTTAAACACTCAATTTTACATCAAAATAACACTTGAAAAGCACAGTTTTGTAGGCAAATATTTTAGCTAAATGGTTTTTTCAAGAATATTGGAAACTCTACTTAGTTAAAACAATAGCATCTAGAGGTCTGATTATTTTAGTTGAGCTGCGGAAATGCTTTCCATTTTACCCTGTGACCAGGGGCTGTTTTGAAGATGTTTTGTGTCTGGTCTGTTTGCTTTGCCATGAGCATAGGTGGCTGCATGTGTAAGTAGGCACCTTCCATCCTACTGAAGTGAGCAACATGATGAACCAGTGGAGCTTTGTTTTGAACTAGAACTTACGTCGCACTTGTTCGCTTTGGTGTTGTGTTGGCATGAAAGTAGTTATTTCTGTACCCAGCGCCTTTGGTCTGTTAGATCTTAATATAGATGACATTAACTTGTGAGCTACCTGATCTTTCTCCTGGTGAGTGTGCTTGAAGACTGACATTTTTTTCTTAGGATACGGTGGTTGAGAGGTATTCACAGGTAAATTCTGACTTTGAGCTCTAGGAATCCCAACCTTTAATTTCAGTGTTACAACATAAATAGAGCTCTTAGTCCAGGATTATTAGTTTTAAGCTGGTGCCAGCTTTTGTCCCTTAAAATGTCCCTTCCTTTACATTATGTTCAGCATATTGGTAAGACTTGAAACTGTCATTTGAAAAATACCCGTACGTTTGTTCTCCATTTATCCGTGTCTAATATCGAAGTTTGGACTTGACTTTAAATTGCCTCTGGACTTCATAGCTATCCTCCCCAGCTGGCCGTTCTTCCAAGAATCCTTTTCTAAACTCCAGCAATCCTAGAAGTCATAGGGATGTATAAAAGTGAGAAAATTTTACTCCCAGACTGGGCTCTGGGATCCTACAATTGTTGACCTTACAGTAAACTAAGAGATGATGATGGCTGTGTTATGCAGTGAATTGGGTGTCCTGAACAGATTTCCTGATTTAATTTTGAAATGTGTTTCTTCTCAGCCACTAGAATTTATGGTGCCTATCACTACAGGTTTCAGTTAGAGAACCAAACATTTTCAGTAATGGTAAGGAATTTATTAAAAGATACATTCAATCCATTTTACCATAAAATGTTTGAAGTTTATTAACAATAAATTTTGTATAAAAACTGCACATTTCTTTGTCATAAGACAAGACTGTTATTTTGTAAGGAAATAAGTTTTAAAAAAACTGAGGAGCTTTTTGAGATTCTGATTATGAAAAGCAAATGTAATTATCTTGGATCTGGGTCATTGATTACAAACATAGGCGTCTGAGTTTTTCGGGGCGGGGTGTGGAAAGATCTGAGAAATTACCCTCTAGACTCTCTTGGATTTCTGAAGAGAGAAAGGGAAGGGAAAGACCAAAGAAAACATAATATTGCCATTGGAATGGTGCAGGGTTAAAATGAATGAATGCAACCGGTTCTAGCAACTGGAACACATTGATCCTCCTTTTAGCCCATTGTCTTAGACTGAACAGAGGTGAGGGCACCTTTCTGGTAAAAGTGGACCTGATATAATTGGGATAGCTCCTATAAGGTTTTACACTAGACACAATACACTGTCTTCTAAGGTGAAGACAGTACAAGTAGACATGGTATAAGTGGACATAAAAGCTGTGACCATTTCATGTGCAATGACTACCTTTTCTTAAAAAGATTTATTAGAGAGCACGTGCGCGCGCACTAGTGGAAGGGGCAGAGGCAGAGGGAGCGGGAATCCCAAGTCGACTCCGTTCTGAGCGTGGAGCCCAATGTGGGGCTCAGTCTCACAACCCTGAGATCACCACCTGAGCTGAAACCAAGAGCTGAACGCTTAAGTGACTGAGCCACCCAGGCACCCCCAGTGACTGCCTTTTTTAAATGAAAAGTTCCTTGGCTTTAAGACAGGCAGAACCCCACAAAACACATCTATGTTAACTTGACTATGAAATCGATAAGAGGCTATAATTAGCTCTATATTGTTTTCTTTTTCTTTTTTTTTTTTTTAAAGATTTTATTTATTTATTTGAGAGAGAGAGAGAATGAGAGATAGAAAGCACGAGAGGGAAGAGGGTCAGAGGGAGAAGCAGACTCCCTGCTGAGCAGGAAGCCCGATGCGGGACTCGATCCCGGGACTCCAGGATCATGACCTGAGCCGAAGGCAGTCGCTTAACCAACTGAGCCACCCAGGCGCCCTGGCCATCCCATTTTAGACAAGAATCGAATCTGGCCATCCCATTTCATTTATTTTTTTTTAAAGATTTTATTTATTTATTTGAGAAAGTGAGGGAATGAGAGATAGAAAGCACGAGAGGGAAGAGGGTCAGAGGGAGAAGCAGACTCCCTGCTGAGCAGGAAGCCCGATGCGGGACTCGATCCCGGGACTCCAGGATCATGACCTGAGCTGAAGGCAGTCGCTTAACCAACTGAGCCACCCAGGCGCCCAGCTCTATATTGTTTTCTGAGATTTATGACTATACAGTAGTAATAATCATGGTAATTCAATTTGTTTAATCCCTTTAAGCCACTTTAATGAGATAAGTGACAGGATCCCCATTTTACACATGAAGAAACTGAGGCCCAGGAAGAGTGAGGTTCACCCTAGATCGTACGACAGACTTGAGATTTGAACCCAGCTCAGCCTTAGTGCAAAGTCTGTGCTGCACAACTTGCTGTCTCCAGTTGTGTCAGTCACACAGCCTTTTTATATCTTAAGTGCTCCTTGGTGTGAGGGCACTTGCGAAGCCTGTTAGCAGCTGTTGCTTCTGCAAATATATGGCCTTTGTGTCATGTATTTTGTATGCCTATTACAAAGGTGGTGGGAACAATTTCTAAACACTGCTTTTGCAATATCTGTGGAAGGAGGCAATTTTAATTGCTTCTTTCTCTATACTAGCTTATTGTAATAATGTCCCCAAAGAGGTAGGCTTAATTCCAAAGGAATAATTTTCCCCTTATTTTTCTACATATCATTGATAAAAACGGAGATGAATCAATATGTCAAAATTTCTTGCCTTTTTCTGCTCCCTTAGAAAAATTTAAGAAGTTTTGGAAGCTCCCTGTAATCAGTGCAGAAACAGGGCACACTGTTAAATTTAATGAAGACTTATTTGCTGAAAGATTCAAGAGAAAAATTCAAGTGCATGGATGCTAAAGCCACACTTTACATATAAAATGTAGACTGAAATAAGAAACATAATTGAATTAGCATGAGGACATTAAGTGATAAAATGAATGCTTTTATTGACTAAGGGTGAGTAGTTGGACTATTATAGTGAAAATCTCAATCAAGGCATCTGAGATATTTAAGGCTTAAATGTGACTTTGATATAGCCTCTGGCAACATCTGAGGAGTTTATAGACAAAACTGCATCATTTACATGGCATGTTATTACTGAAGAAATTTTGCTTTATTCACTACCAAGCCAGATTATTATTTTTTTCTTAAAGCAAGTGATCCACCATTATTTATAATGTGTCTGTTGTATTCTAAAAGGACATTATAATTGGTGCTATTTTAAATGAAGTAAAATTTCGGGAGGCCTGGGTGGCTCAGTCGGTTAAGAGTCTGCCTTTGGTTCAGGTCATGATCCCAGCAGGGTCCTAGGATCGAGTCCCGCATCAGGCTCCCTGCTCAGCGGGGAGCCTGCTTCTCCCTCTGCCTGCCACTCCCCCTGCTCATTCTCTCTCTCTGACAAATAAATAAAATCTTTAAAAAAAATAAATGAAGTAAAATTTCAATGTCAGTGTATGTGTGCGTACAAATGGGTACATATATATATCAGCCAGTTTTTTTGTTGTTTGAACATTTGGCTAAAATCAAAACCAGTGGGAAATTGTGATATTAATGGGAAAAGCCTAATTCATGTTGTAGATTATAAGGATTAAGCCAGAATTTATAATACTGTCAATAAGTTCTAGAGTGAATTTACATTTAACATATCAAGAATAATTCAGTATCTTTTATAAGTTGGCTGACAGTAAATTGTGTTTACAGCTTTCTTTGATATCATAATATGAACTTCAAAATTGGGAAATATTTTTTTTAAAGATTTTATTTATTTATTTGAGAGAGAATGAAAGTGAGAAAGATCAAAGAGGGAGAGTGAGTGGGAGAAGCAGACTCCCGGCTGACTGGAGAGCCCGATGCGGGACAAGGTCTGTGACCTGAGCCGAAGGCAGATGCTTAACCAACTGAGCCACCCAGGTGCCCCAAAATTGGGAAATATTTTAATCTAGATTTAAATATGGAAGTCTGTTGTGAAATCGACTAGTGATTCTCAATAGGTTGCAAGGAAAAAGGGAGGAATAGAGATCGCTGAACAGACTCGTCTGGTAGGTGCAGAAGACTTTTTTGTTTTGTTTTTTAATGTTATATAAGATGTCCTCCTTCTCCAAAAGATCAAGGGTGGTAGAACATCTCTTTCATCCTACTTAAGATTGGACATAATCCATCACTTTTCTTGATGGGAGTTTGTCATATCTCTAGGGTTTTGGTAATCCATGAACAAGACTGACACATTTTAATCATTTTCTCAACAGTGCCTACCACATGGGATCAAATATAGTAGTTCTCCAATAATTATTTCTTGAATCATGGAAAGCTGTATAGGGATGCTATGTCTAATATTGTTTTAAAGGATTAGGTTAATTCGTCTTTGGGGTCAGAAAGCAGAGTTGAAAGAGTAATTCATTTAGCCAACTGGGAATGGAAAGAAAGTACATCCATGTACCAGCAGCATGCTCAGTCAGCTGTGTTTCCATTCTGTTTTCTCTTTGGGCCGGAGAGCTACAAAGCATCTATAAGTTCAATAAATACAGTCGTGGAGGAATTTTCTCATCAATTTTAAATCTAAGGAATGATAATCGTGGCTAGGAAAGAGGGAATAAAACAGTTCCAATGATCTCATCATGTGTACTGCAAATTTAAATCAAAATGCAAATCTGAATGTATGGAAATGTATCTGAAATTCTACAGTTAGGCATGAAAATAAATAAGGGTTATGTGCTGCTTGACACGGAAGATGAAACCTGATTTTAAGGCTGCCGGACAGTGTTTTCTTACAATATAGTCTGTCTCAGCAAGGAAAGAAAGGAAGACAGAACAAAGAACTGGATGCATTATTAAATGCTGCTTTGTCCTAAAAAAAAAAAAAATAATCCACTCTGGAGGATATAATCCATCTGTCCAAATGTATATATACTACATTTGACTAGTGGGGGATATTTAGTTAAGGTGTAGTTCCAAAAGTTTGAGTGAGAGAGCTTTTCTTTGCCTTTGGATTCCTGTTGGATTATTACTCACTTATTCCCAGTAGTCTGAAATTTAAAATTGGGTGTCTAGATAAGTAGTGTTCTCTATTCAGTACATCAGAGTAGTTTTTTAGTCACCTCAAGTGATGATCACAGAACTGTCAGTTGGATTGTCAGGCATATATAATCAGAACAACCCAACATCCAACTGGTGTGATTTTGAGACTGTTTCCACCTGTTAAAATCACTCACTCCTTCTACTGCCCGTGTATCAAACCCATAACCTTCAGTCAGTTTTTCTCAGATTGGGCTTTTTTCTTGGTGCATTAGTTTCAAAAGGACAAATACTGGTGTAAGAATTGAGGTTTTCTTACATCGTGAATGTTAATTTGCCAAAATGAAGGGGTAGGGATGTCTCTCATAATTGGAGTTTACTGGTGGTTGGATGAATTGAGAAGATACGGGCTGGTATGGAGGAGGTGGTTTCTCAAATTACTTTAAACAGTGGCTGTGTTGGAACATTGAAGAATTGAATTTCTCAGGCTTGTTATTTTCACAATTTGTCTTGGGTGTTTCTGTGTGGACTACAAGCTACATATGTAACTGCCCTGTCTGGTATGGTAGCCAATGGCCCTATGTGGCTATTTAAATTTTAATTTAATTTTGTTTTATTTGAAAGCTATATTTTGTACATTTTAATTTTAATTAGATAAAATTTAAAAAGTCTCAGTTGCACTAGCCACATTGGAAGTGCTCAGTAGCCACATGGAAGTAGTAGCTGCCATCATGAACAACGTAATCCATAGAACACTTCCATCATCACAGGAAATCCTACACTGAACATATTTTCAGCTTTCACATTTTCAGATTTCAGTCCCTGAACATTCTGCTTGCATAATTGTCCTTTCCTTTGAAAAGAAAGAATAGCTGATTTTTAAGTGACTTACTTTTTTTTTTTTTTTTTTGGTGTACTTTGTGTGTTGTTTGCTGTAGGTGCTCCTTCTTAATAATTATAGTAGTGCTCCCCTCTTCTGAATATACATTAAAACATTTTTTCAGTAGGGCTGTGATGAAGTGTACCTTCACCACTCCTCTTAGGTGGTGTGGTTCAGTGCCTTGGTTTTAATTCATAGAAACACCACTGCCGCACAGTAAATTATATTGAAATAAGTGTGGCGTATCATGACATAAATATCCCCGGAAAATGAGGAAAAACAAGTTTGACACTCAGGTGGCTAATACATCACTCAGATATTAGGAAATGGATTGCACTCTTGTTGGCAGGAAGTAAGGGGACAGAAGATGATTGCAGTGATATGTAGGTAGGGAAAAGAAAACAGAAAAAATAATATGGATTACTTTCAGCTCTTGTGCTTTCTTCTGCTGTTAATAGAGGGCAAAAATGCAGAGCATTTGCAGGTGACCATTGTGTAAGTGTTCCCCTTCCCTGTTACGCCCTGGCCTGTGTGTCTCGTGTCTTTCTGCAAGTGTTGGCATTGGCAGTATTTATCTCTGTTCTTCTGTGAATTCATTCATTTGCATTGCATTCATTTATTGAATTCATGCGTCCTCCACTGTGTCATTTTCCTTTCATACTTCAGTTTTGTTTTGCTTTTTCCATCAATGCAGGATTATAATTCTTAACTCTCAAATGCCTTGGATACTCAATAGAGAAGAGTCACTGACAGAACAGTCCTCCCCCCCACTTTTTTTTTCCTTTTTTTTTTTTTTAAGTAGCAGAAATTTCTCCTTTTCTTGATGTAGAACAGCAGAGGAAACAGGGGAAACAGGGCATTCTTGGAAGGGAATGATGTAGGATGAGCTGAAAAGTGTTAATGTTAAGAAAATGGTCAGGACTGGCTGCATTTGCAAGTAAGTGATGGAATGAAAGTCTATTGACTATGGCCAAACATAATTAGAAATTTCTAAAGCTGGCTGCTATCAACTCATCAATTCAAAAGCAATCTGTGTTTGCCTCTTCTTTGCTTTTGGCCAGAGAATGGCAGAGCAGCAGACTTCTAAGAGGAGAAGTAATTTCTCAACAGTTGGCTATATTTGGTATGCCATCATAATTTAATCATATTGATACCAAAAACTGTACAATGGAATGCATTGTGAGACAGTGATTGGCACCTAGAGTCACTTATTATTTTGTCAAGAATTTGACATGCCAATCAATCGCATGAGCAATGTACGCTTGCTTGAAATTGATCACGAAACAGCTCGTGTTAAGCATCTTGATGTTCTCTGCTACTGTAGGTCATTTCTGGGCTTTAGAGCTCTCACCTGTACTTCTTTTTTGTAACTAAGGGAGGGGGGGCTAGATGACAAAAGTATGGGCTATTGAAATCATTATACAACAGAATAATACTTTTTATAATGGACTCCAAATGGGTTGTCACACTGCCGTCATTATTTAATGATTTCTTCTATGACTATTAAAGTAAAATGAGCTTACTATGGAGAATTTAGAAATTACAAGCAAATGCAAGGATGAAAATAGATAATCCTACCAATCACAGTAATACTGTTTATAATTTGGAGCGGTTTCCTTCCAGTCTTTTCAAATTATCTGAGTGTACTTTGGAAGACTGTGTGTGGTTTTTTTTTAAATGGTTTATAATATCCCACATTATTGAATATTTAAAAACATGATTTTAATAGCATATAAGTTGGATATACAGTCATTTCATTCATCCTCTTTGATTGGATGTTTAGTTTTCTGTGTTTGTGGTCATAAATGAACCTGTGATGAATATTTTCGTATCAATGTTAGATACATTTTTGTATTCCCGTGTTGATTTTATGGGCTGGCATTAGGGTGTAGGTATGTACATTGAAGAAATTGGATGTATGCGGACAGCTTGCTTTCCAACATGTGTGGTGTCATTTCTCCCAGCAGTGTATGAGAGTGGTAGAGTTTTGCCATATCTTGAATACCATCAGACACTTAAAAACATTGAATTTGATAGTAAAAATTAGTATTCCATTGAAAATAGCATATCTTTGACTATTACTGAATAAACAATTTTTAATATGACCTTATTTTTTTCTGTCACTGAAAGGGCTTTACCTGCTTTTCTGTTAGAACTTTACTGATTTTAATTGACTGTTGTGAATTACTTATTGAAGCTATAACTCATTTATAGCCTTGATACTTCCTACAGTTTTGCTCCATAGTTGTTTTTATTTTAGTATTTAGATGCTTTTCTTTGTCTGCATTTAAATCTGTGAACTCTTCCCTTTGGGGTTTCTTCATTACTTTTACAGTTAAGGAGTCATCCTTATCAAAAAAAAAAAAGTAATCTTTCTCTGTAGAAGGCAAGACCTACACCAACATTTTTAAATATGTCATAACATTGGATTTTTTTACCCTTAACTCTGTGCTGAAATTTTACTGATGCCCCTAATGAGACGTGGCTTTGACTCTCACACTCAGTACAGTATGTGGGATGCAGTGGATGCAAAAGAGATAACTGAACATTCTGGATGATTACAAGGCATATTTAGGATCCAGGCCATTTTTGTGTGTGTCTGCCATATGTCAGTGTTTGTTTTTGAACCATAGTGGTTTAATTACTGTCGCTTTATGATAAGCTAGGAACTGGTTGCAGGGAGGAGCTTTGTCCTATTCCTCCTCTAAATTTTCTTGGAAATTCTGACCTATTGATTTTTTTAAGGTAAACTTTGATATCACTTGTCAACTTAACAAATAATTCACTTGTCCTTTTTATTAGGGATTGGCAAAAGTTGGCACTTTTCAAATAGCTCATCTTTCCACTGAAGAATACGATACTTATCTACATCCAGGCATCATCTCATGTCCCTGAGAAAAATTTGGCCCTTCTCTTAAGATTTGATGGAAATGCCTCTTAAGTCTTATCTTTATGAAGATTATGTGAGAATTATGCTCTTTGCCACTTAAATTTTATTAGGTTAAAAAAAGTATCCTTCTGTCCCTTGTTTTGCTTTCTAGTTCTTTTAATAAAACCTGTTGTTTTTTATTGAGGTGAAATTCACACAAGATAAATTTCACTGTTTGAAAGTGAACAGTTGGCCATTTAGTATCTCAAATATTGCACAGCCAGCCCTTCTGTCTAGTTCCAAAATGTTCATCACTCCAAAAGGAAACACTATTTCCATGAAGCACTTTCTTCCCATTCCTTTTACCCCTGTCCCTGGCAACCACTAATCTGGATTCTGTCTCTGGATTCTGGATATTTCCTATAAACAGAATCATAAAATATGTGACCTTTTGTGTCTGACCTTTTGCACTGAACATACTTTTGAGGTTCATTCACATTGCGGGATATATCAATACCTCATTCCTTTTAATGGCTGAATAATATCCCACTGTCTATTTATACTGTAATTTTATTATCCGTTTATCCATTGATGAACATTTGGATTGTTTCTATCTCTTAACTGTTGTAAACAGTGCTGCGTAATCATGTGGGTCCGTGTATTGTTTTCAGTTTTTCTGGATATATAGCTAGGAGTGGAATGGTTGTGACATGTGATCATTCTATGTTGAAGTTTTTGATTGTCAAAATATTTTCCATAGTGACTGAACCATTTTATGCATCCACTGATAATACATGAGGGCTCCAATTTATCTACATGCTTGTCAAGACTTCTTTTCTTTTTTTTTTTTAAAAGATTTTATTTATTTATTTGAGAGGGAGAGAATGAGAGATAGAGAGCACGAGAGGGAAGAGGGTCAGAGGGAGAAGCAGACTCCCTGCTGAGCAGGGAGCCTGATGCGGGGCTCGATCCCGGGACTCCAGGATCATGACCTGAGCCGAAGGCAGTCGCTTAGCCAACTGAGCCACCCAGGCGCCCTCTTCTTTTTTTTTTTTTTATATTTTAAAATTATAGCCATCCTATTAAGAGTAAAATAGTATCTCATTTTGGTTTTGATTTGTGTTTCTCTAATGAAAAAATGATGTTGAACATGTTTTAATATGCTTCTTGGGCAAAACTTAATTTTTTAAAGATGTTACTAGGCTGTATTAACTCTGAAAATCAAATTCTTATCTCTGTGCTTGGAAAAATTCTCATTTTTGGAATAAGGACATGTATTCACACTGTGGATTTGAAGACATAATAAATGGCATAGGAGTAAGAAAAAAAAAGATTTTATTTTTTAGGTAACCTCTATGCCCAATGTGGGGTTCAAACTTGTAACCCTGAGATCAATAGTCATGTGCTCTATGCGCTGAACCAGTAGAGGTCCCCAAAACTTAGTTTTTTTTTTTTAAGATTTTGTTTATTTATTCATGAGAGACAAAGAGAGAGAGAGGCAGAGGGAGAAGCAGGCTTCCCGCCAAGAAGGGAGCCCGATGCGGGACTCGATCCCAGGACCCTGTGATCATGACCTGAGCCGAAGGCAGACGCTTAACCATCTGAGCCACACAGGTGCCCAAAACTTACTCTTTTGAATTCAGTTTATTGCTACTCAATTATCTTTATGATTTTCTATTTGGATACAGTTTTGTAACATTTTCATCATTTACTGAGACATTTATGTTTAATTTTGACCTTTAAGTCGTTTCATACCACCCCATCTCCATTAATTTTGATTCATTTCTCAGTTAACTGAGGTATATCTTCCAGTGAATTTTTAAAGGGATTTAGGTGTTAGTTTTTCTAAGCCCTTGAATACTTACTTTTTAAATTATCTTATAACTTAGCTTGTTGCAAAATTCTTAGCTTATAAACTTTTCTCTCTTGATTAAATTACTATAAATGTTGCTTGTTTGTCTCATGGTATTTAAGTTGCAGGCATATTTGATGGCAACCACATTTTGGTTTCTTTGAAGATAAGGTGGTTTTTTTTTCCAGAAGTTTGCAGGTTTCTTTCATACCCCTTGGGCCTTGCATTGTCAGCCTTTACCCTGGGTATGTGTATGTGTGTATGAATGTATATGAGAGTTTTTCCTTAGTTTTGTGTGGACCATGAGGCTCTCTTGACCTGAAATCTCCTTGCCCCTTTTTAAATTAAGATTTTGTTTTTAAATTTCTCCAGTTTTCCTTTTTTGTCCTTGAGTTTGCTTTTATTCCAATTGCTCCCTTTCCCCCTCCCGTTGTAATACGTGTAATGCAACAGTTGGGTCCGTTTTCTGTTCTTCATGATAATCTTCTTCTCGTTTTCAATTCTTTGTTCTTCTAAGTTCTGGACGAGCAGCCCAATATTGCTGTCCACATTAGTGGTTTGATATTCTGTGGTGCTGGTTAAACACTCCACTCTATTGTCAGTGCAGTTTTTGTTTTTCCTCTTGCGTGTTCGTCTCTTTCCTCACTATGTCGTACTCTTCCCAATTTCTCAGCTCTTTGTCTTTGCATTCTTCTTAGGTTATTTCATAAACTCCATAGCCAGGAAATAGGGGGTCTGGGGTATAACTCTGATCCTGTGTGACTGGAAACTTGTGTTCTTGTAGTTTTTAAACTCTTTTCAAAGAAATTAAACTAGTATATGAAAATGACTAACAGAAGAAGAATGATAGAGTGTGCTTGCTTGAAGATCTATACTTGGTTACCAAGGGCTTTAGCCTAAGAATGACTCTCAAGAGTCAAAGACGTTTTGCAATTTAATGTAGCAGATGGTATATACCTGTTAGATTATTGCCTTGTATATAAAGACAGAATATGTCTCTCCAGTAAAAAGATAAATTAATGAGAAAAGATGGGAAATTCCACTCCTTACTGGCATCTTTTCTGTGTCTATGACTAATTCCTTTGCTTATGTATGTTGAATTATGGGCATTCTAGCACATTCCACAGACCTCACATTTTGGTAGCTAGTAAAATGGGGAAAGCATAAGTTTGCATAATTATTCTACCACTTTGGAGTTGGGTGAGCTTGGCCATTTTACATAACTTCTGAGCCCGAGTGTCACATTCTGTACAAACCCCATCTCTAGGGGTCTTGTGAGGATTGAATGAGCTGAGGATACTTTCATGCACCTAAAAATCACTTGGCATGAGTTAGCACTCAGAAGTCATCTCCTTAATTCAGTATTCACCTCTTGAGTGCTATAAATTAGGCTCCAAACTCAGTCCTGGAGACTCTGTTATAAATAAGACTCTCTGCCCTCAAGGAGCTCAGAATTTAGGAGGACTTGTAGAAAAGGAAACCAGCAGTAATAATATTCTATAAGATGACTGTACTGGAGAGAGACTCTAAACTTGTCTTACTCACCTTTGTACTCCTGTGCCTCTCATGGTTCCTGACCCCTCAGTGCCCCTTAACCATGGTTGAATGAATGATTTATTCTATGAATACTGGGATGCATAAGTGAATAATGTGCATGAATGTATATGAGGCCAGGAGAGAGGTTTAGCCGGGGGCGGGGAAGAAGAACACAGAAGAGGGCCATTTCAGTCAGGGAAGGTTTCTAAGTAGAAGTTACACTTAAGCTGAAGTTTTTTGCCTCCCCGTTTTTTGTAAATTGGATTAAATTTTTGCTCTACCAGTGGACTTGATATTTCAAGGAATGTTGCTACATATTTTTTGGTAAAATGAAATCTTTTGTAATGCAAATAATCACTTCCTAATTTAGATCTGGAGCAAGTTCAGATTTTTGTATGTCAGGTTTTCTTTTTTTCTTTTTTCCAAAAGGTGGTCTATCTTTGCAATAAGTAAAAACATACTTATAGTAATTGGGAAATTATTGATTGAATTTAATCTTCATTCTTCCCTTTACATTCTATAGAGAATAAAGAAATGGGTTTAAATGTACCAATACCTTTACTGAAGTGAGTAAAGAAGGCATGTTCGTGTAGACTTAACTGGAAGTTCAGAATTTTCTTTCATTTATAAGTTGATCCTTAGAAGTCACTTCTTCAAGACTCAGCTTGCTTTCCTCAGTGAAAAATGTGGAATTTGGACAAGACAAGATTTAAGTTCCCTGCAGCTCTAAAATTCTCTGGAAGGGAAAGAAGAAGATTAATGACAGACTTATCTTATAATTAAGGTAGTAAATTACTAAAAGCTAGAAAATTACTAATTACTAATAAGCTAGAAAATAGAAATAAAAATGACTCTTCATGTTTAGCTTAAGATCAAGAAGTCTGGATTAAAAAATACCATTATGCTTATTTTAGACTTTTAGAAGGTGCCAGACAGTAACTTAAAGGAAGGTGAAATTTACATAGCCAATAATAAAAGTGGTTATCATATAAATAAGAAAATCTTCACATCCAAATTCTAATATGAATGGCTTTAAAGAATTGAATTTTGTGTTCATGCGCGCGCGCGCACACACACACACACACACAAATTAAATTCTAATTCAAATTGGGTCACGGTATAAGAAGAGTTACACTAAATAGCAAGAGGTAAAATCCTAGAAACAAATAGAACGTGAAACAATGGAAAAGTTCACCTCCTATTAATCTGCTGTCCTTCCCTCTTTTCATCTCTGAAGAATATTTACAATAATAAGTACCCACGGTGCACAATGCATCCTGAGTATTTAAATTTTGTTCCAAGTTTGATTACTTTCATCAAAAATTTATATTTTTTATTGATAGTGATTTGGGTAGTTTTCATCCATTGTCTCATATTTGTTGTTTAGAAATACCTTGAAATGCATTAATCTAAGGAATAATGAGTATGTAAAAATATTATGTCACTTTGTCATACATCCATTCCTTTATTCACATATTTATTGTAAGCCATCATTATGGGCACTATTTTGACGTATCAGTAATACCTTAAAAAAAATATGTAGCAACATTCCTTGAAATATCAAGTCCACTGGTAGACTTAATGCCACTAGTCACAGGTGTGTATTGATCTCTTGATATGCGGTTAGTCAGAATTGAGATGTGCTGTAAATATAAAATATGAGATTTTGAAGGTTTTGAAAAATTTATGTAAAATATTTCCCTAATATTTGTATATTGATTCCATATTGAAATGATAATATTTTGAATAGATTGGAATAAAGAAAACATTTAAAAAAATTAAGCTCAGATATTTTAAATTTTTATTGTGGCTACTAAAAATTTTAAAGTTTCTCATGTCGCCTGTGTTACATTTCTGTTGGACATTGTTGCCCTAGAAATAAATAATTTGTCATGTACCGATGAACTAATTCTGACTCATTGTGTAAGAATACTAATGGTGGATGATGGTTCATTATCGCTCTTACCCATGAGTTATCTGTGTCATATAGGAAATAACACTTAGACTTCTTTCCTTTATCAACATAAGAATATATGAAACAATGAATCATGGGACACTACATCAAAAACTAATGATGTAATGTATGGTGATTAACATAACATAATAAAATTAATAAATATATGAAGACATAGAAAGAAAAGGTCTATTGTTTAAATGGTTTTGGATAACTTGGTATCCTTGGTAGCTGTTCTTCTAATTCTGCAGTATATTAGAATGTATCTATACTTCCTATAAATGATGTGGACCAAGATGCACAGATACCTTTAGAATTTCTTGTTTTTCCAGAAAGCTGGCTTTTCTTCAATAATATTGAAAAGACATGCTTAATCATACCTTATCTTGGCTACCTTCTCGAATATTACAACTGTAAATAAAATGTACTTCCCTAGGCCTTTGAATACACATGGCTTGTTTCTCTCAGTAGTTGATATCATAATTTGCCTTGTGGTGTTGCTGCTTTTCCTTTGGCTCGTCTTCCCTTTTAAATTACATGTTCAGCCTACAACTGGCTTATTTACTTAAACTTTATCTTGTTGTGTCTAATACATAATGGGCCCTCTAAAAAATATTTATTGAATTAAAAGAGCACCTGCTGAGGTTTAAGAGCCTAACTGTCCTTCCTCTATCCTCCATCCTCACCCCTCATCTGAGTTACTATAGCTCTGTGGTGTCACATATCAGAATTAAACTAAAGACTCAAACATATCACTGTAGGTATGTGTATCAGCCATAAATTGATTGAGAGTTGGCTGCGTTATTTATTTCTGGTTTTCTAACTTTAAAATTGTTTTTGTTATACAATAAACTCATCAAATATTGATCATTTAGTTAATATTTTGAAAACGCAACTGCTTCATATATTATCCTGTGCATTTTCGTGTTTAAAGATTGCCTTTGAATAAGTGAATTCAATATTTAAAGTTATAAAATGTTTTCTCTGCTCTAATCCTCCGATGCTCTTTGTTGTTCTCCTGCTCGTTAATCCTCCCCACATTTCTGTATTCAGGAATTATCCCTACTTGACAATAGCTTAAATGATTTCCCCAAGATTATGCTGTGAGTACAGCTAAGCCAGAACTCATTGCCCCTGTCTTTGATCTCATGCTCTTTTTTCTCCAGTTTAACCCAAGAGCAGTCTAAGCTAGAAGTCGAATTTTGGATTATGAAGTCATTTTCCCACTTCCCCACTGGCTTTCTTCCCCAAGCTCATTTCATGGCCAGACCTTCACTCAGAACCAGAGACTATTTCACTCTCATAAATAACCTCTGTATCCTACCAAGCAGGGCAAAACTTCCTGTTTGTTTACTTTTTCCTTCTTTATTGGTTCCAATATGACATTCGTTGATAAGAATGCATTTTTTGTATTAATTATGTTTCATTGTTTTTCAGCATTTAATAATCAAGAACCTGAATCCCTGTTGCGGGTGAGAGGAAGAATGATAACTGTTTCATTCTATTCAGTATAAATGTCATTCAGAGGCATAGTGGGTCTCTTTGTCAAGTTTCCTTGAAGCATATCCTTGTAGAAAGAATGGTTTGGACATGATGGCAGAGGGGCTACAACCACTCTCCCAAGGAGGCCTTCTGAGTCCTTGGTTGCTGGTTGCATATTGAGAAAGTTACCCAAGAGAACTACTGGAGCACAAAAATTCACATGGTAGAAATCTTATTTTAATATGAATAAGTAGGATATTTACATTATTACGGTTCCGAAGGTACAAAAGAGCATATTACATCTCTTCCACCCTGGCCCCCTGCCACTCACTAGTTTCCCTGTTTGGGAGTCAACCACTTCTATCAATTTATATAAAAGAAGGACTGGGAAGAATGTTCATTTGTGTATGCATGAAATGTGTACATTACACTTTGCCTTTTTAATAAAACCATGGTTTATTTTGGCAGTCAATCTATGTTAATATTTAATGAACTTTTACTTTTTCATGGCTGCATACTGTTCCGCTTTATGGTATTACACAATTTATTTCATGGCGCTCCATCATTGAACACATAGATTATTTACTTTTGCTATTATTGTCAGTGTCACAAATAACTTTGAATATATAATTTTACAGATACATAGGAGCATACTTTAGGAGGTCACACTCCTAGAAATACAATTGTGTGTAAAGATATGCTCATTTGTAATTTTAAGTCTGTTTAATTTTATAGATTCTTGGCAAATAGAATGCATGTTCATGATACAAGATTCTTTTAAAATGAGAAGGAATGAAGTTAGTCTCCCTCTTAACCTTTAAGAGAGGCAGTTGCTACCAGTACGCCTTTTGTAACTTTTCAGAGACTGTCTGAGCATCTATAAGCGTGGTGTTGTGTGAGTGTTGGATGTAAATATGACATATATACTTTTTACCAGGAAAATTTTTACCTTATTTCTTGCACTCTGTAGCACTGGTTCTTAACCAGGAGCAATTTAGCTTCCCCCAAGGACACTTGGCAATACCTGTAGATGTTTGTGGTTGTCAGAAGTGTGTGTATGGGTATGATACTGACATCTAGGAAGGGAAGTAGCCAGAGATGCTGCTAAATATCCTACACAGGATAACCTCTCTCCCACCCTCCCACCCCTTGCCAACAATGACTTAATCTGGTTCTGAATGTCAGTAGTGCCAGGGTTGTGAAACTGGGCTCTAAGGATCGGAAGGCTTTTTTCCAAGATGCTGATATCCATAGAATTACCAGGCTTCAGTGCTGGCTTTTGTCTTAGGAACATCACTCTTTCTCCTCCTCTGTCTCCACAACGAACCATAATTGTGTATCTCACCAGCAAGAGTGATGGTTACACTGATGTTCATTATACTCAGTTGTCCTTGTTAGGATGACTACAAATATGGTGCACATATTTTGCTTGTATTTCCCCATGTGTTCTCATTTCTTGGTTCATTCTTAGTTTGATGGAGCATACCCTCTGCTAGTTTGCTGAGAAAGGGTAAATGAAAGGCAAATCTGAAGGAGCTTTGAATGTCTAAAAATGTTTTTACTCAGCTCTCTCATCTGATTGATATTTTGTATGGAATTTCAGGGAGGAAATATTTTAACTTCAGAAAATTTGAGGCTATTTCTTCATGGTCATAGAGTTTCTGGTTTGTTTCTTAGAGATACTGAGACATTTTGATCATTGTATGTAACCTTAACCTTTTTCCCGTAAGTTCTGAAATTCCCCACTAAAGTGTCTGATGTGATACGAAGCCACTTTCATTCGGTGTGTTGGGTTCTCGGTGTTGTCTCTTAATTTGGAACCATCCTTTGGTCCTGGAAAATTTCTTGAACAACTTGACTGACTTGCCTATTTCTTAGTTCCATCCCAGCACTCCTATTTGGGTGTTGGAATTTGTATACCATTTGTTTTCTCATATTTCACTTTATCTTTCTGCTTTGCTGTCTAGGAGATTGTCTCAAGTCTTCACTGTAGCTCTTCTATAAATTTTCTCATTTCTATCAGTTTCAATTTTTAAGACCCTTTTTTTAGTTTTCTAAATGTTCTCTTTATTCTATTCTGTTACTGTTTCCAGATGGAATTTCTGTTCTCTCTGATGATTAATAATTGGAATATGCCTTTTATAAAATTTTTCTTCTCCTTAGTCTGTTTGTTTTGTCTGGTGTCTGTCTTCCATTTTAGAGACTTCATTAGCTGTCTTAGAATCTTTGCCAATTTCTGGTTAAGTGGATTGGACACTCTGAGTGCATGAATCAGGCTTGTTGACTTTGAACTTCATCACTGAGTAGTCCAGGGGAACCCTGCAGGGAACCTTAGTGTGTGTGTTTTTTTTGGGTTTTTTTTTTTTTTTTTTAATTTGTCCTCCTGAAATGATCGACTTCCTCAAAGAAGGAACTTCCAGCCTCTTACCCGGAGGGCTACAGGTGTTCTGCAAGCCCTGTGAGTAAAAGAGTGGAGTTCTCAGCGTGCCTATGATCCGATCTCTTAACCTCTCTGTTTGGGATCCTCTCAACTGCTCCTGGCTTTCCTCTCCTTTATCCTTCTCCAGAGAATAAACCTCCAGGCCTCCCACTCTTACTTCCACGGGGGTGGTCTTGGCAGCTAGACCAGGCATCTAATTGCTCCTCAAATAGCTTTCATACAATCCTTATTTTAGCTACTCACTTCCCTCCGCTACTGTTCTCGCTCCTAGTTCCGTAGGTCACCGGTGCTCCATGTCTTAAACCATCTGTGGCTTTTATGGTAGATTGGGCTATGTTTCAGCTTTCCATACTATTGCCTTGGAATTCTTGGTCTCAGTGCTGCTAAATCAGTTGCTGCCGTTTCATCTTCTGAACGTTTAGAAAAAAGTTAAGGCTGCTACCTCTTCTGTTTTCCCTATTCTTAGGTGTTCACTTCTTGAAAAAAAAGTAATCTTTACTGCAGTTTTTGTGTGGAATCAGGTGAGAGCATTCAGTGTGGGTCCAGGCTGCAGTCTTAACACAGAGTTCTTTGTTGTGCAAATCTCATTTAGAGATTCCATTATGGAAGAGTATTGGTGGAGTTGGCCCCCTCTCTTCCCGTTCCCCGCTGCTCCCTCCTAATTTGGATTTCCACTGTAGCTCCCAGAGCCCTGGTCGTAAGCTGCTAGAGCTATTTCTAAAGGAAAGCCAGGTCTCCAATTCACTGCACTGACAGCTGTGCTGATGGATGTGGCATCACTGTGGGTATAAGATTAGTTGGCCCTTCACGAGTTTGCTGTTGCTTTATGCTCCTGACTACCCTTTTCCTGAACTCACCTTTGATCCTAAGGAATGTGTGCATAATCTTTTTCAAAATGTTTGCTATGTCAATATCCTAGATTAATGTCTGTGAGCATTTAATAGTCGGAAGCTGTGAGTTGAGGCCCATCGACCAGATGTCTCCTGCTTCCTAGTTTATAGACCACCTTTACCCAGGGACACATGCTTCCTGACTCCTTTTTATGACTAAGAGGCTGCTGTATTTGTGAAGCCACTTCCATTCACTGATCTTGAGGGCTTTAACAAATCTAAAATGTCTCGTCTTTTCAAGATGCTAAGAATGTTGATTCCATATAGAGGTAATAAATGCTGAAAAAAATCCCCAAACCTAAAATAGAATGACATCAGTCACTTCTGTGCCTCTCAGAAAATGAGTACAGGACTCTGGATTCTGATTCTGCTTCGTGACAATTATGTGCAAGATGGTGACAGAATTGTTTGGTATTATGTTCAAACTGATTCTGATATTGTCATTTTATTGAAAAGTCTAGGATCTGCTGTAAGGAGACCTTTTAAGGCCCCTACCCAGGGTTTTCTACCTAGAGTTTTGCCTTTTAGATTAGTACAGTCATTTTGTATATGTGCAATTGATTTGTGTTTCTGATCAAGCTTTTCCGTGTTGGAATAAATAACTTTTATTTACGGACACCGCATTTTGGATTTCACATTATTTTCACATGCCGTCAGATAGTCTGTTGATTTTTTGTAACTGTTAAACAATGTAAAAAACCATTTTTAGCTCACAGATATACAAAAACTGGTGGTGAGCCAGGTTTGGCCCACAGGACAGTTTTTGCTGACTCTGGTTTAAAACTTGCCTTGGGATGAGTGCTCTTCTTGTGCCAAATTTCAACCATTGTCTGTTGGTATAAAAGCACTGTTTGGAACTGGGGTAGCCATGCTCAAATTTTTGCTTTGATGGGAGAATTTTTCAAAACCAGTTCAAACCACTTCTGTGTACCCCCCTTTTTTGTCCTCTTCCTAATCATTTTTCTTCTTTTACTTTTCTCCTGGTACATTCACACAATTTAATATTTTTTCTCTTTTTTTTAATACCGATTATGTATGATACAGTGTGCTGGTTGCTTAAGAGATGTAAGCAACTATCTTGGTAGATAAACACAGTCATGGAAGAGAGTTTTTATTTCTGCCCAAACTCAGCAAACTCATCTGTGGTATAAGGGCGCGGTCTGATCTAAAAGTGTGTATGCCAGCAGATATTGTGGAGGTAGTTTTTTTTTTTTTTTCCTGATCTCATGCTGTAGATGACAAACACACACATATTCTGCATGTATTTATTCTATTTTGGGGATGCCCATGATATCAAAATGGTGAATGATAGTGCTCTGTTTAAAATTTTGTAATATTTTACCCTATTTTTCCTTCTGCAAAGAGACTTCTTTCTCGCTCTTCAGCTATCCTCTGGTAATTTATTCATTAATTTAAACTTCTTTAAAAAACTTCTTTGGAAAGGGGTGTTTCTTTGGCAAAGATAGATCTCTACTTAGTAAAGATTTATGATTGAATGAGCAAAGAGGAAGGGGGAGGCCTAGGTGATGAAGTCTATGCACTGAAAATAATAAAAATAGGAACATTAAAAATGAAGGAAACCAGTCAAAGGCTGTAGAATCAAAGAACAACACAATTAGAGATTTCATGGTAGCTATAGTAAGTAATATAGTCTCAAATGAATACTCCTTTATTTCATAGAGGGGATTGGCATTTGTGCAATATTCTTTAGTTAAATTTCAAATTTATTGGATTTTTGCATCACTGCCGATTGATCTATTGAATTTGTCACAGTGGCCTTGTTTTTACCTTGATGTGTTTAATACCTGCTGGATCAGAATGCCAATCAATTTAGGTTAATTTCATTAAGTTTACTAAAGCTTTTTAAATTAAAGTCATTGCTGACATTACCAGTAACGAAATGTGGGTAACATACTCTTATATATTATTGTTCTAGAAAAGAAATTGGTAATATATATTCTGTCTAACATTTCCTTACCCGGATTTTTAAATTCCCTTAATTATTTACAAGATGATAAATCATTTAACATATAAAATTTTAATTATCTGCGTGATCATTGCTTAGTATTCTGTGCCAAACTTTACACTCAGCATAGATTTAAGTTCTCACTAAATAGATTTCAATTAAACTTCCATCTTTTCTAGCAAAGAAATGGATTGTGTTTAAAAAACTGTATTGTGCTTTACATTAGCAAATATAAACTGGGGAGTGGTTCATGGCAAGTAGCCTTTTAATTCTCTTGTGCATTTAAGTTTTCAGAGAAGTCACAGTACACTTGGCATTTATATGAAGTATAATCATGGTTAAGATTTTTTGAGTAATATATTTTGCAAAGAGCTCTGTAATATGCAATTATGGAACTCAGCTTGCATTATTAACTGATTTTATTAACTATCATTAATGCAGTATTTATAAATATTGCTTGGAGAACTGTAGTCAAATTTACTAAAGATAGAATCAAGAAGAAAACTGATAAACTACTAGTGCCGTAGAACTCCTTAAGAAAAGAGCAGATGACATTGTTTATAAAATCCCTAGTAAATTCAGAAAGGGAGGGAAAAAAGCCCTCAGCCCATCAAAAATTGGTTATTTTTTATTCCTTCATAGCAGTAGTATGTAGGCATGACTTCAGTTTTCTATGGGGAAATTGAGCAAGCAAAAGTTTTTTCTAGCATATGCTATTCTAGAATTAAAGAGATTTTGGTTATATAAGGTTCAAGTTATCTTTGACACATTTTGCAGGTTACTTACAAATTCCTGCCTAAACATAGGAATCTTCTTTATCGGAGAGCCTAACATCAGATTTTAATCATATCTTAGACCCATAGGGTTTTAGGTTTCCAACAGGCCACCTGTCTCAGACATTTAAAAATTCACAGGACAGATGGGAAGGTGAAAGAACTTGTCCTTGGATAAAGAAATTCTTTCATTGCAGGAACGTTCACAGGCAGGGTTAGCCAATACATCATACACATATCCTGTATTTGTCTAGCGTTAAGTTATCATAATCGTGTGTTTCCCTTTAGTAGTATAAATATAGAATTCATCACTTATCTCCTATTCTTTGGTGGGCAAGAGAGAAAAATCATAACTTGTAAAACCTGTTCAGCTGATCCGTGAATCAGGAAATATGACCATATTTTATATTAACTTTCCCAAATCTATTTGTGGAATGTGTACCCCGATTAAGACTGTACATCCTCATATTTGGGGAAATTGGGAAATGGAGCTGGTTTACCTGGGTTTAAATTTCTTCCCAGCCATTTACAAATGATCTTGGCAAGTTACTTGGTGTCCCTGTGCTTTAGTTGTCTCATCTGTAATATGGGGGATATGCCTAGCCCTTTCTAGAGTTCTGGGGAACATGACATGAAGATAGTACATAAAAAGCACCTAGAATTGTGCTTAGAACTGAGAGTCTGTTTTAAGTAAATGTTAGCGCTTAGAAAAATTGCTGATTTTAGGTAAAAACGAAAAGAGGGACTTAAAGCTTATACTTGGAAGTTTTCCGAAAATAAATTCTTTAAAAATTTCAGATTCACACTTATCTCTTTAGGAGAATCTGTTACTTGACACGGCTGAAGCATAGTATTCAAAATCATTAAGCAGTTGAAGCATCAGTGGATTATGCTGTGGACTGTGGTTGGTCATTACTTAGGAGCATGTTAGAAAATTGAATTCTCAGGCCCAACCTCAGAACTACTAGATCATAAACTTGAGTGGGATGGAGAAATCTGTCTTTTAACGAGCCCTCTGGATGATTTTTGATGCATGTTGAAGTTGAGGACCACTGGTTTAGATACGTAGATTTGTTGAAGACCTGCTATATTTGTTCTGGGGGAGGGAGACCGTGAACCTGACCATGAGAGATGAGGTCCCTGCTCCAATGGACATTCCTGTTGAAGGAGTGGGGCAGACAAGAAAAATGTAAAGAAGTATAAAACCCAAGAATTTCAGGTGATGCAAGTTTAAAAAACAAGTAAGCAGTGTTGCTGAATGGTCTTTAGTATTGAGGGGAGCACTGAGTTAGGGTGTTCATGGAAGACCTGAAGATAGGAAACCTGAGGTTAAACCTAAATTACGAGGACATTAGGTAAAAGAGCAGTTCTCCAAGGTGAAACTCCTAGTACAAAGGCCATAAGATGGGCATACCTTTAAGAGGGCTCTATTCTTAGTCTATTAGTAAACACTATTGGTAATATTAATTCACGGGGGTAAATTTGATTATTGTAGACAATAATAAAAGGGGTTCATGGCTAAATTTTTGATAGGTTCTTTAAAAAAAAATTACCAAAATTCCTCATACTATTTCACATATAGACCTACTACCTAAGTCTACGGGTCCTACATTTTCAATCCATTTATTGACTGAGGCACCAAAATCACTTTGTGAGCTCTAAATGTTGCATTGGGTTAACAGTAATTTGTGACACATTCTGATAATTTGGGGCTTCGGATTTTTCTTGTTCAGAACTTAAATCAGTGTCTTCTATTTTTTTATTGCTCCCTACATATGTAAATTAATGTATATAATGCCCAACTATAATATTAAATGAATATCAACCCTTCCTTGACTAGTTTGCTATTAACCATAACTTCCACAAGAAAAATCATCTTAAGCATAGGATAAAGACAATACTGACTTGCAATTTTAAGTGCGAGGGGTAAGTTTTTCTAAATTAAAAAGCTCAATGATTTTAGATTTTAAAAAATGAAATTACTGCAATATTGTGCTTATTGTAAGAGAATTGTAGTTAGTTAACTTGAACTCACACTGTGGCAAGACTAAGAATAGTAAGTATAAAACTTTATTTTTTTCAGTCTGCTTAATAAGAGTCACGTATGTAACATGAAAGAACATAGTTTTCACATCTAAGAAGACCTGGGTTTAAAGCTAAGCTTCTCCATTTATTAGTGATAGCGTGATCTGGCCAGTTTCATTTTTTTGGGCTTAGTAACCCAGTGTTGAGATATTAAAACTATTTAAAGAAGGGAATAGATTATCAAAAAATGGTAACTATTATTTCAGATTTACTAAAAATTCTGAGTGACTAGTTTGATTAATTGTTTAGCCAAGGAAAAAAGATGGCTCCATCCATCTTTCAAGTATAGACTCTATTCTTTTTAAAAGCTATCACTATTTTTTTTTAGATTTATGTATTTATAAAGATTTATTTGAGAGAGAGAGAACATGGGGTGTACAGAGGGAGAGTCTCAAGCAGACTCTGCCCTGAGCACAGAGGTCGACGTGTGGCTTGATCTCACAACCCTGAGGTCATGACCTGAGCTGAAACCAAGTCAGACACTTAACTGACTGTGTGACCCAGGCACCCCTTTAGTTTTATTTTTTTTTCAAGAGCCACAGAACCTTAGGAACTTTTCTTGAAGTCTGCCTCCCACAATAATTTTCTCCCATGGTTTTGGATTTCTTCTTTGCTGTTCCACAGTGTGGCCATTGGCTGGCTAGCATGTGCCCTTTGAGTCATTTCTAGTTTCTCTGATATGTTTAGTTCGCTCACCCTCCTGACTACTCTTCATTGTAGTCTTGTTGAAGGACTGTGTCCTTGAGTATATTTTGGACAAATTTGAAGTTGAGTTAAATACACATAATTCAAAAACAGTGAAGCATAATGAAAGACAACAAACATTTCCCTGCATGTTCATGTGACTTTTGGTGACAACTTTCCCTTAACAAGTTTGGGATGTTAAGAAAATTTAAATGTACTTTCCAAATCTAAAGGCTAAAGTCCTCTCCCCAGGTAACACTTTTAATATTTCCTGTTTGAGTTTTCCTGAAAGTATTACAAGGGGGAAATATGGGTGTAAGGAGTACATTTATTGAATGCCTACTATGTACCAAGCACTCTCCCAAATGTTATAATTATATGTTAATTGTGTATATATAACTTTTTACTTCTCAGAACCTTGAGTTATATAATATCCTACCCATTTTATATATGAAGAGAGCAAGGATCAGAGATACTAGGTAACTTACCCAAAATTACAGCTAGTAGATGGAAGTTAAAACCCAGGAATGTCCAAAGGCTCAAGTTCTCTACCACTGTCTTCTAGAGAGCAAATGCTGTATACTTAAGGCAATAAAAGTTAAGAATGAGGATACTACTGGTAACACACTGATGTGTCTCTTTACTTGGTACTTTGATATATAGAAGTTTAACCGGGAGGTAGGTGTTGGAGTGGTATCAGTAGTTGATAGGCCTTTAGCCAAGCGGTATAGGGGAGAACTGGAAAAAGGGGGTTCCTGTTGGCTCTGTAGTGATAGAGCCAGGCAGTGAGGGAATAGACAAGGAAAGTGATCACAAATGTTCATGTGCAATCTGAAGGAAGCAAGCAGGGATTGAGATAGAGACCATCAGAGTAAAGAAGTAATGTACAGAGACTAGGAATGGATGCTGTGGGGAGGTAACATTTAACCTGAGCCCCACAGGCTGCAGAGCCAGGTCCTAGAGCTGATTGCTGCCCTCAGTTATCAGGGGAAGTGTGAGTGGGCCAACCTTCTGCAGAGATGGGCACAGAACCCCATGTTTCCCCGTGGAGATTAGGCACACTTCCTGTCTCACAGTGGGCCCTTACTGGATATTTGGTGACTGAACTTTGCAGAGCCCTAAAAAAGAGCCTTTTCTTAAGCACCAACTTATATTTGTATTAGTCTAGGACTATGAGGCATTTATGTTCTTTGAAAAGTAAACCTTTGATTACAGAAACTTTCAAACCTAAAAAGAGCATAGAGTAATGGATCTCCATGTATCCATATCTGTATTCAACAAATCATGTTTTTCCAAGCTTATTTTATGTAACCTCTACTTCTTTTTTCTTCTTTGATATTTTCCAGAAAGTGCCAGGTACCATTTCTTCACAGTTGTAAACACCTCAATGTGCAGCTCTCACTGATGAGGGCACTTTTATTTACATAGTCTTAGCTAATTATCACACTTAAAATTAACTGTGACTAATCTTTTGTTCTTTAAAAAAGTTTAATAAAGAAGGGTAGATACGACTCATTACAAAATTACGATGGAAATTGGCATCTATAAACATATGTACCTGGATCTGTGTCTGGGTCCCTCCCTCCCTCCCTCCCTTCCTTCTTTCCTTCTTTCCATCCTTCCGTCCTTCCAACCTTCCATCCTTCCATCCTTCCTTCCTTGTTTTTTAGACTTTTCTCATGCTTTTGACTTGACTATCCAAAGGCTACAATTTTTCTTACTAAAGCTAGCAAGCAAATATCATCAACTTCTTGTTAAAAAAAAAAAAAAAAAAAAAAAGCCCAAGAGGAGTGTCTACACTGAAACTGACTTGGAAAGCTGCTTGACAGAACCTGTCTTTATTAGTCCCTGTGGTGGCAGATGGTATTAAATCTGTACATGTGTCAGAAACATTATTTTTCAAATAATGTTTACTCTGATAGTGTTCACCCAGATATCACTGGATGTTGGTTCTGTCTTTATAAAATACAAGTGGAATTGAACATTGGGTAGACTTTGGACAGACTTCCATCACCCAGCAGGCTCTTTCTTGAACTGCTAGAACTGGTTGCTCCATGCCCTACACTCAAAATCCAGAACAATATCCATCTTTGGAATAATTTCTGTTGACAGAGAAAGCGGAAGTCCTGGTGACACCTCTTAAAACCACAAAGACCTGACTTACCAACTACTTCCACTTTAAAAAAAAAAAAAAAGGCCACCAAAAAACCCATGCAGTATTAGTTTGGCTTGAAATTCTCTGCGCTTCTCATTCATTATTTAATCTTATTTTACTTTGTTCAGACAAGCTATCTGGCCTATTGTGAAGCTTCACACAGCCAATTACCTCAAGGTGTTTAGTTCATTTATTATTTACAGCATAAATCTTGTACAGGTTGTCCATTGACGACCCTCTGAGTAGATGTAGTAAATGCCTTTCATCCTTGTGGCCTCAGTCAGTGCTCACAGACTTACCTGCTGAGCTTGGCAGGCCAGGCAAGGCACTGGAACATGTACAATACCAGAGGTAATTGCACTTTACTTTCTGTTTAAAGGTGCCTGTGAAAAAGGTGCACACAGTAGCAGATTCTGCCTTGAAATCTAAAGGAAAAGAATCTTTAATTTTAAATGCACTCTTCCTTTCTGTAGAGACCGTATTAGACATTTTATGTGAGAGGCTGGATATTTAATTTAGGAGTTTGTTCAGAGTAGACCATAGTGACATCATACTATAGGGAAGTATCCCCTTTCAAATTTGTGGTGCATATCCTTGAACAACCATTTTCCTTTCCTGGCTTCTTTTCAGTCTTGTGTTGTGATACCAATATGAGCCAGTATGAATGACTTGGAAAAAGGCTAGCTTAAGTAATGTGCCGATTCTACTGATGGGCTTAGATGCCATTAGGAGTCTCTATCCTACACCGAATGTGCCAGGTATTTAACCGGGGACTGGTACTAATTTCAGAGCTAATACCGAGCTGTTCCACATCAATGCTTTCAGCAGGTGGCTTGAACTGACAGTGTAAAGAAAAAAAGTGAGAGAAAATTACCATTGTACTTTAGAATTTCTCTGATTGAATTGACTGATTATACTGTCAAAGGAGCATTGGGAAGCTGGCAGGGTTATGGGGAGTGAAGAAATGACAGAATTCTTGTAGAAAGAGCTTGTCTGTTTTTGCACAGCCAAATATTTCAAAATGATAATACGGTTTGATAGGAGGTTTGAATTCAGTACTTGTGAAAGTCCATGTGTTCCCTGATTTGTTTTTTGTAAAACTTTTATGTTGCATAAGGAGAGCCAATGGTTTTCTCATTACTACTTTCTCTTATAAGACAAAATATTAAAATACTTGTTTAAATTCTATCAGGAAATGTTAAACTTTTTATATTGGCAAAGTGGTTTTATAAAGATTTCATTTTTGTTCAGTTTTACTTTTTTGGTGATGGAATGGAAAAAATTGTCAAGTGACTTGAGATGAAAACTGTTTTATGTAATCAGTCTTGTGTGCTGTTCTTAAGTAGATCTTCTGTCTAAAAAATTCTTAGCAGTTACAAATATTATTCTTGGTTGTCTCTTAAATTCATGTTTATTTTAAAATCTTATTTAAATATCGAAAAAACAATTTAAATGGATAAATAAAAAATTAGAGATATAGTATCATGCTTACTATTAATGGAATAATAATAAGCTAGTACTTATTGAAGAGTTGCCACATTCCAGGTACTTCACTACATGCTTTATGTTGTTTCCCTTAATCTTCACAATAACTACGTAAGGTAATTTCTCTTTGTATCTCCATTTTACTTATGAGTAAATCGAGGTACAGAGAGGTTGAGCAACTTGCTGGATAACCGGAGCTGGTAAAATGGGATGCTGACTCTCAGAACCCTGGTGCTCGTCCTCTATTGTACGATAGACAAGGGAAACTGGTTACACTTGACTTTTTTTTTTTTTAGCTGTCAATGCACGGATTGCCTTCTGTACTAGACAGGGGATTAATAAAATAATTTCCCTTTTCATGGTTATTCCATTATGAATTTAATAGAACTTTGGATACAGAGTTGTGAGAATTCTTAAGGGAATGGTTTTGTGGATAAAAATGTATCAAAGTGTTCTGTAAAAGGTTATAAGAGGCAAATTTAGTGAAGGCAAAGTTAGGTTTGGGGTGGAAAAAATCAGTCAGGATAAATGGGCCAGCATTCATCATTTATTCAACAAATACTTATTGTACTGGGTGCCAAGCATTGGGCTTGGCCTATAGGAAAGCACTGGGTGATTTATTTTTGTTGGGTTGACTCCCTGGTGGGATTATTCACAAACAACCCTTCCACGTAAATAGGAAGCTTTAATTGCAGAAAAGAAGGGTTAAAGTCTTTCTGGGTGGACCGTGGTGCTGGAGTTTTGTTTCATTGCATAATCTAGCAGGCGATCCTAGTATTCTCATTATTCTGATGCAGTGTAACAAACCAGCAGGAAACTGCATTCCATGGGATTTCTATGGGGACTACAGAGAATTCATTCCAGTGCTTACAGAGCAGTCGCTTGTAGCTTAAAGTAGCTCCAGGGCTAATGTGAGGAGCTGTGCGGCTCTACTTGCTACTGAACTGTAAAACTGAAAGCATGTGTAGTGTAAATAAAACAATGTCAGTAGAATTGCTTCTAATCTGGAGGTCTTATCAGAGCATTGGTTGACAATCTGTTATTGTTGAGGAGAGAAAAGGCAGGGTGTTTGAAATAGTACACCATGCCGAAAATGTGAATACCTGTTTCGTAACATGGCTTAAAACTTACTCCCTCTAATTGTTCTGTATTCCAATTGGAGGTAAATTTGAAAGAACGAGAAAATGCTCTTCATTCCCCCCAACCCCTCGCTCCAATACAAAATGACTTCCAGTAACAAACTTTCTTAGCCTCGCCTTATAGAGGATAAAGGAATCCGTATTCTGGAATGTATTTGATTTCTATATTGTCTGTATTCCATAAGCACCTAGTTTCGCCCATCCCCAAAGTGTGGTTAGCAGTGCTTCATTTTTGTTTAGAGAAGACTTGTCCAGTCTTCTTTAGCCACATGATCTCTTTGGTGATGGTTGATGTCTCTGGGCCCCCTCCCCAGCAGGACTGCTGCAGTCCCGTCCCCCCGGGGCCCCCCCCCCCCCCCTCCCCCCCCCCCCCCCCCCCAGTGCTACAGTGCTGCCCGTCTGCTGGGCCTGCCACCTGTGAATCTCACAGGGCCCTGCACTTGGTATGATCCTCCACTGTCATTCTCCGGAAATTCTTCCTAATGTTAAGTCAGGGAGCCTCACATTGTCATTTTGCACTGGGTTCTACAGATCATGTGGCCGTCCTACTTGCTCCATGAACCTCCTCCCACAGAGAACAGCTCTGGTTCCTCAGTAGACAGGAGTATCTCTTCCCTTTGTATACCCCTCACTTATAACCTGCATTCCGCCCGCCTTGAACGCAGGGTGTGCACCTCTGTCTCCTTCCATACAGTGGGCTCTCGGGGGGAGGGCAGGCGCCCTCCAAGAATCTTTGTATTCTTCTCCCTCTGTATCCTTGCCCAATGGCTTTCAGGGTTCCATAAGTGCTTGTTGAATTGAAGTGAATTAAATAATTTGCCCTTTTATCTGAAAGAGTAAAGAAATTCACATTTAATATAAGGCCCCTCTGATAGACATATTGCCTTCATTTCAGTTCTCTTCTGATGCAGAGTTATGGTTCTGGCTTCCGTCAAATGGCAAATGTGATGAGATGGTACACATTTGATTCTGCCTCACTTAGAAATTTGGGGTGGAGAAAATACAAATGAAATCATTTCACTAATTTTAAGACATTTAAAGAGTATGGAAATTGAGCTTTGGAGGAAAAGGTTAACTAAGGTTAAATCGAATGCTTTTCATTTCGCTTAGCATATTACTAAGTGGAGATTTAAAGGCACTCACTGCTCACTTCTTACCAAACTTTTCCCATACTGCTCTTGGATTTCCTTTTAGTACAACTTAAGCAAGATGTTGTGATAATTTAAATCATTTTAATTTCGCATGTTTCACAAATGCTGTTCTCATATAGGGAACACTTCATCATATGGTTCCTTAAAGTTCTTAGAAAAATAGAGTTTGCAATGCTTGTTGTCTACATGGGTGGTGGAACCCCAGCGGTTCCCTAACCTGTTGATTAGGTACAAAAACACACAGCTGGCAGTGCCAACAGACATTTTTAGTAGAGGGGCCGTGATCACCTTTAGGCCTTTAGAGGTTCTGTACACTCTCTCAAACTGTAGGCACAATGAGTTTTGGGAGTGTTCAAATGTCCTTCTGGAGAAAAGGCTCCCAAAGCATCTTGTCAAAGTGTTCCAGAAAGGTTAAGAACCAGTTAGTTAGCAGGAATGGAAAATGGAATGCACATACAGCACACAGACACACATGGACATTATAAAGTTAAATTTAAAAGTCGGTCTGCTACATGCACGTTGAACATACATTTGTATTGTTGAAATCTGAAATCTCTGGGCTATAAAATGTATCACTGAGTATCCTACCATTATTATTTTGAAAATAGAATCCTGATCTTCTAAGTATAGATGAATGTGTTTAGGTGTAAGTTTAGGGTCTTGGGTCCTGAACTTGTTCATTTTTAGTTGCATATTTGTGAGGAATGTGACACTAAGTAGCAGAGGACTTAGGCAAGACACAATTCATTTATTATGCCCCATGGTAATAAAAGAGAATAGCTAATTTCTTCATCTGAGGGAAAACCCCAACTTTTAGGCAGGGTTATTTTTGAATATGAGTAGTTTAAGACCATGCTTGTGGCATACCTGAATTTTCATTACTGTAATAACACTAACGAAAATTCCTGCTTAGAAGTAAGTGGAACAGCTGTGGTAAGATGCCACACCCCAGGAGGTGTGTTTGACCTAACCAGGCTTCGCACAAGGCGTCTGAGTGTCTCGTCCATCTCTCGGAGGTGGACTGGAGGTCAAGGACAGCCTCACTTTGTTTTTGTGGCTTGCTTTGCCATTTGGCATTCTTTTCCTTAGGTGTTTTCTGTTCTTGCTGATGGGCCGGTGTACAGGCTGAACACACTTAGGAGCAGCACAGCCCGTAAGAAGGCTTACAGAAACTCAGCTCTGACTGAAGTGTTCATTTGGGACCTGTCTGCCTCTAAAATACACAGATGTTGAGGTTGGGATTGAACTCTGAAATCAGAAACCCTGGGGTAGTTGCAGTTCTCTTCAGTGCATTTTAGGGACCACTTATTGTGTGCAAGACACAGTCTTAAGCCTTAAGGGCATTCAAAAATGAGTAAGACTGACCCTTGCCTTGAGGAACAGAGGAAATCGGACACCAGGCATCCGACTGTGTGTGCGCTCAGTTGCAGCAGCCCAACCAAGACTCTGAGAAGCACGTTCTTCTAAAGACGCAAGACTCTGAGAAGCACATCCTTCCAAAGACAGGGCCTCACCTGGGAGGGGAAAGAGTGTATCATTTTTAAGAAGGATTACGAGTATATTTGGAGTCATTTCCAAGGTGGACCCCCAATTAGTAAAGAGCAGTCAACCTAAAGATCTTGCAGCCTCGCAGGATGGATTTCAAGCTGCCTGAGGCTTATTTCTCTGTTCTCTCTGTGCAGTTGGTCTTGAGTTTCCTGGTGGGAACCAGCCAGCACAAGGGGATGCTTTCTGACTGCAGTCACCTCTGCTGGTCCCCTCCTTTGGGTCTCTGTTATTTCTCTCCCCCACTCCACACCCACACCCTACTACCCTTTTCCAACCATATACCTTTTTCTTCCTCTTGCTTACTCCCAATCATGATTTCCCTGTAGTATTTTTAACTCTTAAGCAGTCTCAAGATCTAAAAAAGTTAAAACGGTCCTCCTCCAAGAGGGTTCAGAGAAATGCTTAATTTCTCATTGTGCTCTGTGAAGATACATTGTAATCTGGGACATCTTTCTTAAAAGGTAGGTTTCTGTTTGTTTTCCTTTTGTTTTGGTTTTTTTTTTCTTCTTCAATATCATGCTTTCAGAAAAGCCAAGTATAGTAATACTTATAATCTACAGTTGAAAACTAAAACTTTATGAGAGCATTTTGGGAGTTTTGTAGCCCTCTGGTGGAGTGTCAAGAGAATCCATAATGGAACTATTTGATGACTTGGATTTTAACTCTTTTCTGTATGACTGAATAATGGACTTAAAAAATTTTTTTAGAACACTCTTTTATTTGAGGGCAGCCATTTTGCTCACACATCTGTAGCTGAGTATCTCAACATTTATTTTTAATACTTACATGTTTCCATTGACATGAACAAGTGTTTCATTTAGAAGTAAGAGTGGGTAAAGTATACAGTATTTCAAAGGAATTGTGCCTATGCTTTTCATTTTTGTTCAGGATTTTATTATGTGATTAATCACAGAAATTTAAAACTGTGGGGAAGGCAAGTAAGACAATCTGCGGACTATGAATACAGAAAGGCAGCCAGGATTTAAGTGCTGTTTTGCATCTGTGTTATGCAAATGAGCAGTCATAAGCCTTTGTATGAAAGCAATTTGACATTGAGGAGGTAGCATTGGTTTGAAGTCAGACCTGAGTTTTAGTCTCAATTCTCTTATTCTGTAGATACAGGATTCTGGAGAGGTCAGAGCACCTATTTGGAAGATTATTCTTCACATTAGTGAAAGATAGCATAAGTCATGACTTCTAATATGTCTTGCAGTTGTGTGGTTTGAGGATTTTTGATATCATTACAAATATTGGAAAGCCATACTCTGGAATCTTTGGGGGGAAATACACACTGATGACAGTACTAAAAATATGATTAGCTAAATTAATAAAAATAAAGCTTGCTAGCGTACTGAGAGTTAATTGGGGATAGAAGTATTTTCATTTTTGTATTTCTAGTCTGACCTAACATGTGATATATAGCAGACATTCAAAAACTGATGTTTGAATAAATTCAGAAAACAATTTCTAAGGTCTCATCCAGAAATTGAAGATTGCACCCAGAATAGATTTAAGTAGAATTCATGCTGTTTCAAGAAATGCCTTTTTAAATAAGTCTATAAATAATTTTGTTAGCATAGACTATTTGCCTAATAGGCCTTAGGTAATAGTTTAGGTCATAAGTGATTACTTATTTTTTAAAGGGAATCGATTACTAATCATGTAATTTTAGTGAGAAAGTATATTTTCCTAGCAAAAATATTTTTCTGAATAATATGGGGAGTTTTAGTGCTTTCAAAATTGCTTGCTTTGATTTTTCTATAAACTGGACAAAAGATTGAGGAAAAGAAATAAGCCTAATAACTCATAGTTGTTGTATTTTTAATAACTTCATGTGTGTATGAAAACCATTCAAAAGTATTTTAGTTATCTCGGACTTGGTAATTATTAGGTTGCATTTTATTTTTTCTCTTGAACAGTTACTCCAAAACTAGATTGTAGCAAGATAAGTTTTATTATCATCATTTAGCAAGTTTTATGTGCCAGTTACAAACTCCCAGATATTAGTTTAAAAAAGTGATGCCACTATAATATTAATGATAGATGGCATACATTTGAAACATTTAGAAATGATCATAGCCTTAAAGCCAAAACGAGCCAGAAAATATTAATGGTATAGGAACCATTTTATGTGGATCTGAATTATGTATAGCAGAAAGAGATAGAAAGAGATAAATTGCATAATAAATCAAAGTTCACATGGTGTATTGTTTATTTTTTTAAAAAACTACAGAAACTTTCTGTTTATGCAGCATGTCAGCTATTTGAAAAAAAGATGAATAGTTCCAGATTCAGATTTATTCCAAGAATGAATATTTAGCATCCAATAGTGTCATACTGAATGTAGGAAAATAATTACAGTGTATGTTTTACCATGAAGAATTCTAGGAAAGCATTGACTTTTTATACTTTGTGCTTTTATTCTCTGATCAGTTTGTATCTTTTGTGTCTTTTTGATTTATAAGAGTCAGGTGTTTTAACCTTCCTTTCAAAAACTGTAGCAGTAATATTCAGAAGTTGTGCGTAAGGTTATATTAAGACAATAATTAACAGGAAATATTTCTTCTTGATAAATTTGTTGTATTAAAACAAGATGATTGCAGAGCACTGCAAACATTGGAAAATGTTATTTGATGAAAACACCTATAGAAATTACTTGCAGGATATATTGGTGACCAGAAAAAAAATTTGGCGGACTTTCTTAGTATTTTAAGATTCCAAACAGGTGCCCATATGAGGGGGATTTCAGTGATTTGTATATTTTTTGCAGCATGGTTTATTATAGAACTACTATGTTATGCACTTTTTAAGAGTTTACAACTAGTAAATTTAATTAATACTTTTGTAAAGAGCCCTGGAGTACTTCTGCCCTGATTTTCGCCAGTGCTCTGTGGGTTTCTATTCATTTGCCATCTAGGTGCAGGTGCTGTTAGCGATCGATATGTTTTTTCCCATTTATTATGTGTCAGTGTGCCCCTAACCAGAAGAATCACAGAACTGCTGTTAACTGGGACTCAGACATAGAACTTTAAGAACTGCAGTGTCTCATGGTACCGGTGACCCCGGTGTGGTTATGGCTATGGTGATTATTTCCCTTTCAAGCAAGAGGCATGTGTGCTGGGTCACTTATTCCTGGAATGATTTTGAAAATGGTACCATAGGTCATGCGTGCATACATTCATTGATTCAACATTTACTACCATGTAGTACCCAAGGAGCTAGACAAATGGAAGTATGAATGTTCATGTCTGTCATCTCTCATCTTTCCATGTGGGTCTTGTTAAGTCTTCCGCTTATGCTGATGTCCTGACATGCCCACTCACCATCCTGTCTAGTGGGCCCCATCAACTTGTTTGTTGCTCGCTTGGTTCAGGAGTCTGTTGATGTCTGTCAAGTAGGTCTTGACAGATAAAGCTGAGGCTTAATGGAATTTTCAGGAGTCAGGGAAATGGTTAAAGCTTTTGCAAAAGAGAGTGGAAGCAAAGAAGAATGTCCCCAGTGAAGTAGAGATGAAGAGGGCCTTAGAGACAGCTGGGAGAGCCATATGGAAGGATGGGGAGCTAGCAGTGGTGGTAGGATTGGATTGAGTGTCAGAGCTTCCATGGAGAAGAGATGCAAGGGGGGAGGGGGCGGGCTTCTGACTATCGTGGCCACAACCATTAAGCCACCTCACAGGGGCTATTGGTCCTTTCCCAGGCCATTCCAGTCTGACTCATGTAGACTGATGTGGAAAAGGACACAACAATAAACATTCCGGAAAAGGATTCTGCCTTTGTAGATATTTTAGTGGTGTAGATATAGTCCTAGGATTAGTGAAGTTTTTCTTTGATAGTTATGCAAAGATTCTTATATCCAAGAATCAGAACACTGTAATTGAGCTGATATGTTTGACAGATATTGATTGGCTTAACTTAATGTAGATAGCAAAGGCAAAATGCTTGTATAAGATTATGCCAAAAAGACATTTCCAACAAAAGTTCTTGTTAAGCTTTTCTAGAATTAGAAGTGTTTCCATCAGATATTTGCTGCCTAAATTTTTAGAGGTTATGGAGTTACTGTTTTGTTTATTCTTGAAAATAATGTCATTAAAAAACTTTGGGGGCACCTGGGTGGCTCAGTTGGTTAAGCATCTGCCTTCGGCGTGGGGCATGATCCCAGGGTCCTGGGATGGAGCCCCACATCAGGCTCCCTGCTCGGCAGGAAGCCTGCTTCTCCCTCTCCCTCTCCCTCTCCCTCTCCCTTTCCCTCTGATGCTGTTTCTCTCTCTCTCTCTCTCTCTCTCTCTCTCTCTCTCTCACACACACACACACACACACACACATACACATACTCTCTCTCTTTCTCCCTCTCTCCCTCTCTCAAATAAAATCTTGAAAAAAAAAAGTGTACAAAAACTATTCTTAATTTTTTTAACATTATACTGACTGAATTAAAAACTGAAGTCTGACCATTCAAGAGATTTTTTCCCTCCTTAGGAAGCATGTCTATTTGTTTCAATGGGAAACAAAATAAAATGGAAGAGATCTTTAAATGCTTTTTATTCATAGTGTTAAAAATGGTTAGAAGAAGAATTCACATTTTTCCTTAATACAGTGTAACAAGCAATTAACTTTTTGGCATAGTGATAAATCTGCTTCTCTAAGAAGGTGTTTTGTGTTTTAATAAGTAGCAATACATGCTAGTATATTCATTTTTATTGAATAGTTGAGAAAAAAAGTGAATTTAATTCATAAGGTATTACCATGGGCTTATTGAGATTTTACTACAACATCCCAATGGGATGGCATCACATTCAACAGAGTATTATTTAAAAAAAAAAATTAACAACAAAACATGTTAAAGTATCCTAGTATTTGTGAAGTGTTACCATCTTTGATCTATTCAGTCTCTAAAATAAACTTTTTTTTTTAAGATTTTATTTATTTATTTGACAGAGAGAGACACAGTGAGAGAGGGAACACAAGCAGGGGGAGTGGGAGAGGGAGAAGCAGGCTTCCTGCTGAGGAGGGAGTCCAAGCGGGGCTCAATCCCAGGACCCTGGGATCACAACCTGAGCCCAAGGCAGACGCTTAACAACTGAGCCACCCAGGTGCCCCTCTAAAATAAACTTAAACAAGTTTTTTGGTAATGCTGAATCAGTAATAATGGAATATGACTTTAAAACAATAAATTAAAGATTAGTTACCTAGAGACAGCACTTAAATTATTGCCATCATGTATTCATTCATGTATTCATGAATTTGCTCATTTGTTGATTTAATTTTATTATCTGTTCTATTTTTAGAGAGAATATAGACCTTAATATTATCTATCTAGATACTTATCAACATAGTTGTGATTTACATACTATTAGTGAAGACAAATGGTACCTGCAGAGCAAATTATGCCAAACAACAACAAAAAAGTATTCTTAACTATATAACATTTTTTTAAAGATTTATTTCTTTCTTTAGAGAGAGAGCATGCACATGAGCAAGCATGCATGAATGGGGGGAGGGGCAAAGGGAGAGGGAGAGAATCCTCCAGCAGAGTCCCCACTGAGCATGAAGCCTGAAGCGGGGCTCGATCCCTGGACTCTGATACCATAACCTGAGCCGAAATCAAGAGTCAGACACTTAACCAACTGAGCCACCCAGGTGCCCCTTAGCTATATAAATTTTTAAACGTTGTGGTAAAATATATATAAAATAGGTAACTTTAACCATTTTTAAGTGTACAACTCAGTGGCATTAATTAAATTCACAACGTTGTGCAACTATATCCACTATTTTCAAAACTTTGTCATACACCCAGACAGAAACTCTGTATCTGTTAGGCAGTAACTCCCCACTTCCCCCCTTTCTTTATTCCCTGGTACTCTCTTAGCCATTTTTTGTCCCTATGAATTTGTTTATTCTATATATTTAGAAAAATAGAATCATATCATACTTGTTCTTTTGTGTCTTTCTGGCTTATTTCACTTAGCATAATGTTTTCAATGTTGTAGTATATATCAAAACTTCATTGCTTTTTTAAATATTTATTTGAGAGAGCGAGAGATAGTGAGAGAAAGCAGGAGCAGAGGGCAGGGAGAGGGAGAAGCTGGCTCGACACGGGGCTCGATTCCAGGACCCCAGGATGATGACCTGAGCCAAAGGCAGATGCTTAATTGACTGAGCCACCCAGGCGCCCTAAAACTTCATTGCCTTTTATGGCTGGCTATATTCCACTATATGCATATACCACATTTTGTTTTTTCATTTATCTATTGATAGATACTTGGATTGTTTCCAGCTTTTGACTATTGTGAATAATGCTGCAGTGAACATTTTTGTACAAGTATCTGTTTGAGTCCCTGTTTTTAATTCCTTTGGGTATATACTTAAGAGTGGAATTGCTGGATCATATGGTAATTCTATTTTAAATTTTTGGGAAACTGCCCAACTGTTTTCCACAGCACCTCCAAATGTGTGACACTTCCAGTTTCTTCATATCCTCACCAACAGTCTTTAATTTTTTTTTTTTTTTAAATTACAGCCATCTTACTGGGTGTGAAATGATAACACATTGTGGTTTGTTTTACATTTCCCTATTATAATTCCTTAAGACTAATGATCTTAAGCAACTTCTCATGGGCTTATTGGTTATTGGTATATCTTTTTTAGAGAAATGTCTATTAAGTTCTTTGCCCATTTTTAAATTGGATTTTCTTTTGTTGTTGAGTTTTCTTTATATTTTCTCTGTATTAAACCCTTATTAGATAAATGTTTTGCAAATATTTTCTTCCATCAGGTAGGTGATTATTTTACTTTCATAATCATGTCCTATAATGCACAGATGTCTTGAAACTTGAAGTCCAGTTGGTCTGTTTTTCCTTTTATTGCTCATACTTTCAGTGTCCTGAGAATCCATTGCCAAATCGAAGGTCATAAAAATTTCCCTCATGTTTTCTTCTGATAGCTTTATAGTTTCAGCTCCATATTTATGTTGTTGATTCCCTTTGAGTTTATTTTTGCATATGGTGTGGCAAAGGGGTCCAACCCTGTTCTTTTGCATGTGGAAATCCAGTTATACTAGCACCATCTGTTGAAGACCCTATTAATTCCCCATTAAATTGAGTTGGCACCTTGTCAAAAATCAGCTGGCCATAGACATACAGGTTTATTTCTGGACTCTCAGTTCTGTTCCATTGCACTCCATGTCTGTCCTTTTGCAAGTGCCATACTGCTTTGATTACTGTCGCTTTGTCCTAAGTTTTGAAACCAGGGAGTGTGAGTGTTCTGACTTTGTTATCTTTTTCAAGACTGTTTTGACTCTTCGGGGCCCCTTGACACTCCATATGAATTTCAGGAGTGGCTTTTCCATTTCTCCAAAAGAAGCTGTTGGAATTTTGATAGGGATATCAAAATGTTGACATCTTAACAATATTAAGTCTTCCAATTCATGAACATGCTATGTCTTTCCATCTATTTGTCTGTTTATCTAGCAGACTTTATTTTTTAGAGCAGTTTTAAGTTCACAGAACTATTGAGCAGAAGATAAAGAACTTTCCTTTATATTCTCTGCCTCAATATCCATGTATTTTTTAATGGAATTTAAACTACTCCTTAATTTCTTTCAGCAATGTTTTGTGGCTTCATATATAAATCTTTAACCTCCTTGGTTAAACTTATTGGTGTTTTATTATTTTAATTTTTTAAAGATTTTATTTATTTGAGAGAGAGAGGAAACACAAGCAGGGGGAGCAGCAGAGGGAGAGGGAGAAGTAGGCTCACCACTGAGTGGGGAGCCCAATGTGGGGCTATATCCCCACACCCTGGGATCATGACCGGAACTGAAGGTGGACGTTTAACTAACTGAGCCACCCAGGCACCTGGTGTTTTATTCTTCTAGATGCTGTTGTAAATGGAGCTGCTTTCCTAATTTCTTTGTTCATTCCTGTCCTGTGACGACACAACTGATTTTTGTATGTTGATCTTGTAACCTAGAACTTTGCTGAATGAATTTGTCAGCTCTAGAAGCTTTCTTGTGTATTCCTTGAGGTTTTCTATATATGGATGTCACCTGTGAACAGATAGTTTTACTTCTTCCTTTTCAATATGATGCCTTTTATTTTTCTTGTCTGATTACTCTTTCATGAAATTTCAGAACAATGTTGGATAGCAGTGAAAGTAGGTGTCCTTGTCTTATTCCCGATCTTAAGTGGAAAAAGCTTTATCCATTACGTATGTTGTTAGCTAGGGTTTTTTGGAAATGCCCTTTTTCATGTCGAGGGAGATTTCTTCTGTTGCTAGTTTTCTGAGTGTTTTTATCACGAAATGGTGTTAAATTTTGTCACAGGCATCCATTGACAAGGTTATGTGCGTCTTTTTTCCCTCTTTGTCCTCCTAATGTGTATTACATTGCTGGACCATAGCTCAGAACTCTTGAAACATAGTAACTTTGAATTCCTGGGATAAATCCCACTTGGTTATAGTATATAATCATTTTAATATGTTACTGGATGTTTTGTTAGTATTTTGTTGAGGATTGGCTGTATGAATTTTATTCATTGCCAGACTAGCATTCAGGATTTTCTTGGATGCCTCATTTGAGAAGGCATTTCTGTCAAAGAAATAGTAGAACTTCTGGGTCTTACCTATCTGAGTAAATCAAAATAATTTTTTGCTTAAATTTTTATAACTGCCTTTACACATAAGAAATACAAAAACAATTTCATCTATATGGTTAGAAATACTTGTGGAATGTCTATTAGGTGGCAGGTGATAAGCTAAATATTTTATATGTTATTTCAAGGTAAGAGTGATCAGTATTCTCATTTTACAAATACGGACATGGAAACTTGGAGCTACTAAATAAGAAAATAAGGAGTTTTAGCCCTTGTTAGCCCTTCTTAGTCCTTGTTTTTTGTCCTTAACCCCTGACTCCTAATGCTACATTATTAGTCTGACTTGAGATGTGAGTCTGTTGACAACACTGCAAAGAAAGAATAATAGCGCCTGTAACTAAAGAGTACCCATATGATGGGTTTATTTTCATATCCTTATTTTCCCTAGTTCAGAATTCTTCAGACATAGTAAAAACACCATATAACAGAAATTCTTGGACCAGAGTAATTAGAGTGCTATAATTCTATAAATGAGTGGATGAATTGATAGGAAAAACAATAAAGGAAATCCAAGAATGTCATGAACAAAATCTTTATAAGTCTAAATGCACACAAATCAGTCTTCATCATTTCCAAACATTTAGGCGTTTTGGAGGACAGCAAGAGTTCTCAGTAAAACAATGTGATTTTTCTATGTAAATGTTGTGGCATAACAGGTGTGTTGGCTAGTGATAAGATAATCTGCCAAGCAACAAATAAATAATTGCATGTGAATCCCAGGAAGATGTTAGCCCTGGGGTATATTTGAATGTGATTTTTAAAATGGCATTCTATTTTTTTCTCAGCATCAGAAATAGTTACATATACCTCTATCTTGAATGGTAAGGTTGATACTATTTTTCACGAATAGATTTTAATGTTTTAAAATATTATTGTGAAATATATCATGAGTTCACTTCCCTCCTCCCTTACCTGCGCCCCCCGCCCCAGCCCTTTTACCTGGACAATATTAAATTTTTTTTTTTTGGTCATGTCTCCATTAAGAAGTCTTCCTAGGTTTTTCAAGCCTTGGTTAGCCACTCCTAAATCCTTCCATAGCATCTTTTCTTCTTTGTGGCACTGTTTGTAATTTTCTGTTTACTTGTCATCTCATAAAGACTGCAAGTCCATTCAGGGCAGAGAATGAATTTTGTTTAACAGTGTAATCTGGGCACCTTCTTCAATGGCTGGCACTTAGGAAGTGCTTAATATTTATTTATTTATTTATTTATTTATTTTTAAGATTTTATTTTTTTATTTGAGAGAGAGAGAATGAGAGATAGAGAGCACGAGAGGGAGGAGGGTCAGAGGGAGAAGCAGACTCCCTGCTGAGCAGGGAGCCCGATATGGGAGTCGATCTCAGGACCCTGGGATCATGACCTGAGCCGAAGGCATACACTTAACTGACTGAGCCACCCAGGCACCCCTAATGATTGCAATTCTTAACTTGAGAAAGTTACTGTTCTGTGACAAACTTTGCTACTCCTGCCAATTGGTAAATAAATCTTAGGAGGATAAGGGTGCTTCATTTATATACCTGAATGCATTATATTTTCAAGGAAAAAATGCTGTGTCCTGAGTTTTTCCATGCCCCTGACAATGAAGAAAGTAGGGTGTGGGGCAGTGGGACTGTGACACCTGCCATTACACTGATCATCAGGGTCTTTTTCACTGCCTTTTCCACCTTCTCCCCCAAGGATTCTGAAATAATACACTTGGTCACAGAGCAGGCCCTTCCCACATGGAGGGTACCTTGGTCTCTTGGCAGGGATATTTGGAACTTGAAGAGCAAGGCATTGGACATAATTCTTTTCTTACTATAGTAGTCAAATTATGATTACTAAACATTGTCAAAGTTAGCCTCCATGAAAGCATTTTCTTATTGCACCATTTTTAGAAAATTGCCCTACTGCCCTGAGCTCTGTGGCTTGGAAGTGCTGAGTGTGAGGTCTGTTCAGGCAAGTACTCTCTTATATGTGATTGTAGATAAAGTACCTAAAACATCTAAAACAAACTGGTTTTCATTTTATTATTTATTTTAAAGATTTATTTATTTTGGAGGAGGGGCAGAGGGAGAGGAAGAGAGAGGATCTCAAGCAGACTCCCCGCTGAGTGCGGAGCCCAACATGGGGCTCAACCTCACAACCCTGAGATCGTGACCTGAGCTGAAATCAAGAGTTGGATGCTTAACCGACTGAGCCACCCAGGCGCCCCCTGATTTTCATTTTAAAATACACTGAGGTCTAAGGTAAAAGACTCACTTCAAATCATAAACTTTTTTTCCTTCTCTTTGCCTATATCACTTATACCCTGATCGTATGCAGGTTTGGGATGATACCTTTTTTCCTAAAGAGAAACAAATCAGGGAAGTGTATAAATCAAGATATCAAGCAATAAATATGTCGAGTCAAATTTGAATGTTAAAAGAAAGCATGAGTGGGGCCAGTTGGGGCCTGATTTTGCGTTGGTTGGTAGAGACAGCTTACATTAATTAGACTTCCTAGAAGGAATGCCCTTTACATGGGTAAGGTCAAAGTAAACAGACATACTGGGAAGAAAATAGATGTACGAGGTGAAGAAATAGGAATTTCAAAAAATATATTATCTTTAATTGCAAAATGGGTTGGTACCTTTCAGGAGTGATATTAACAAGACGTACCAATGGAGTGGCCTTGCCATTGGTGCAGCAGAACGTAGGCCATTGCTGGAGCAGTTTCCTAGAGGCCCATGAAGGTGTTGCACTAGGCAAGCACAGGGATGGGGTTGTTTAAGACCTGGTGTGGAAATAGGGCAATATTTTAATAAGTTGTGTCTTTTCACCGTCACGTCCTCCAGTGCCGATACTACCTGACTAGTAAAGATACCTTTGGAAAGGAAGAAAAGGAAGCCTTGTTTGAAATTTATTCTATGCAGTTGGGAGACATGAAGGTATCAGGTTTTAATAAATGAAACATTTCAATAAATAAATTTTTCCTATATAATCAGGAAAGTTAGCTGTATTGGATATTTGCATGAAACGTCAGTTTTCCCAGTGCACAGTGACTGTCTTTTCTAGTAACAGAACTGTGACTTTGCAGGAGACATTGATAGGTGGCTCTTATATGGTCACATAGGTCTGACTCCTTGGGACCCCCATCCTGGTCTCCAGACCCTGCTGGATTTGGTTTGTGGCCAACTGCTGATAACCAAGAATAAATCACCATGAATCACTCAGAAGGGACTAGAGAAAAATGGGAAAAGCAGTAAGAAGGTAAAGGAACATTTTGAGGATGAAGAAAGGGCCAACGTTTAATATATTCCAGATACTAGGGAACAGCACGGTTGGTGTAAACTCCACTGGAAGGTGAGCGCTGCCCCAGTGCACGGTGCAGTGTGACACATGATGCTTCTGAAGAGGGTACAGGAGAACAGAAGAGAAAATTGGTATAGCATATGTTTTCTTAGATTTGATTCCATGTGGTTTCCTGGATACTTTAATAGGCACCTTTAAGTAGGCAGAAATAATTGGAAATCAGAATAAAGGGAAGAAAAAAAAAGAAAAGAAAGGGGCAGAATATTGGATGGAAATGCATTGGCTGGAATGAAGATGATAGCTAAAGAAAAATCAAAACCTGAGGATTTTGAGAAATGATCAGAAAAATTAAAATACATAAGTAGAGCAAAGGTCATCAGGTGAGTTTGTTAGAATCCAAGATTGGAAGGATTTGGGGAAAGAGAGACTATTGATGGCTTGGGCCACTTCTTAAAAAAAAATCTTAGGAGAACTTGATTTAAAAAAAAATCCTCTCAGATGTGGCTGAATTATGAGTGACTGAGTATGACTGACAGGTGTCAATTCTATAAGTAAGTGAAAATAGAAGGCACCATTTTGCCTGGGATTTGGGTTATCTTCATTAACAAGGCAGTTTATCTTTGTAGTTAATCCTTATAGCTAATGAGAATAGACATATTCTCAATGTAACAAATAACCTTCCATGTTTTAGCCCTTCAACAAAGGACAGGGTAGGGGTGAGTGAAATGTTTGATTGAATTTGGTCATGCTGCTATATTGGAGTTGGAGGTATGAGCACATGGATATAGAATGGATGCTGGGCAGTTTCATGGCTCGGTCACCAGGTCCATCATGAAATACAGGAAGGTTTTCACACGTATCCCATATTTTGCCAGCATTGTAATGTCATGAGGAGTTACTAGAATATTCTCCAGTAAAAGATAATTTAATGTTACCCCCTCGGTCTTTGAGCTGGCTTCACATGGCACCTACGCTGTTATAAATGAGGAAGGTAGCATTGGAGTATGGTGATTTCAAATTGGACAGTTGGGAAAGCAGATTAGAATATTTTAAAATTCTGTACTCAGGGGCACCTGGGTGGCTCAGTCGGTTGAGCTTCTGCCTTCGGCTCAGGTCATGATCCCAGGGTCCTGGGATCGAGCCCCACATCGGGCTCCCTGCTCAGTGGGAAGCCTACTTCTCCCTTTCCCATTCCCCCTGCTTGTTTCTGCTCTCACTAACACTCTCTCTCTGTCAAATAAATAAATAAAATCATTAAAAAAAACTATCTGTACTCAAAGATTACAATGTCATTAGTATGAATGTATAGATATGTAGTAGAAGTATGACACAGTTGTGTGTATTTGTGGGAGGGCAGGTGGAGGAAGGAAGTATTTATAGAGTTACATGAATATTAAAATCATCCATGATAAGGATTGGACACTCAAAGGAAAAAGTGATGTCAGATATTCAGGTTGTATAAATTCAGATGTGGAGAACAGGCATAAAAAAGGGAAAGGGAATATCCAAATCTTGCATCATGAGATAATGGGACAGAAAGTCCCTCTCATGTTATAATCTACTGTCTCTGATTCAAAAAGAATGTTGCTGTGATTTCATATTTCCACAGTATAACTTGAAGAAAATTGTTAATGTAATTTCAGTTTTATCTTTTAAACATTGAGTAGTTTGGGAGGTTATGCTCAGTAATGCTTTTATGTTACTTAATTGGTAACTTGTTAACATTTTTATTTAATATCAGTGAAGAAAAAATTAAAATTAAATGGCTGCTATAAAATGTGATTAGTGATTCAAGTGACCAAATTGAAAAGTCTCTTGTCTGGGTTCATACAAGTCTGTCTGCAGGTCTCCTCCTTCCCAATATGCCCCTTCTACTTGCCCTTAGCCCGTATTTATTGCATATAAATGGCGAGCAAACAACCCTCCAGAGATTGTTTTTGATCTGAAGTCATTGCTTCTCATCTCTTTGATACATGTGCAGACAAAGGTACAATGCTCTTCCCTTATCTCAGACTCTCTTATTCTACTCTGGCTTCCATATGTCTATATGGTTTCTCTCCCATTAATACAGTAGATTATTTAACTATAAGAACTTTGTTTTTTGAAATCTTCCTCCCTGCCTCCCACACCTCACATAGGGATGTATGCACAGCATTCAGTAGGTAATCAATAAGTGATTGATGAGTAAAAAATTGATTGAATGAATAAATCACATGGACCCTTTACAGAAGACGGCAATTATGTGTATGAGGTTTAGCTTTCAAATTTACTAACTGAAGGTGTTAGGGTTTTAGTTTTAAAAAATACATTGTAAGATTTTCCTGGTTGTCTTTTCATCATAGCAAATATGTGAGTAGTTTGAAATTTTCAACACTTCTCTCTAGGGTACCTCTCTGCTGCCTTTGTTTTGTTTTGTTTTGTTTTGTTTTGTTTTTTCATGCTGTTTCTTCAGTTATATCAGATGAAGCAATATCTCCTGCCATAATTTATGTTCTAGGTAAGCTGCATCATTTCAATTTCCCTAGAAAGCACAGTTAAAGATTGTAACAAATAAAACAAATGCAGCAGTAAGATGCACAGACATACAGTTGTATTCCTGGATAATGATTACCTTCTGTTACCAGTATAATTTTACTATTCTAATCATTTAATTTTTCTTGCCCTTGACCAAGATGTAATCATCTTGGATGTATTTTTTTTTGTCACTCCAGGTTTCAAATTCTTTATACTCAATTTGTGATTGTTCACATGGAAATCTGGTCCTGTCTGATGCACATTTATAATTTCTCCTCTGCTTGCACACCAACATGTAAGCTGGCTCAAATCTTCCCGACCGCTCTTTTACCTCCTGTCCTCTTCTAACAATTTTTTCTTTGCTTCATAGCCAACTTTCTCAAAACAACAACACAGGCTAAAATTCCCACTTTTTTTTTTTTTTTAACAGAAATCTCACTCTTACTTCCTGTTGCCTCCCATCCTCTCTACCTTCAGGGAAATTCTTCTGGCAGAGACCACTTAATTGTCAACATCCACTGGTTGCTTGTATTCCTTATCTTTTGATTTTGTGGACAAGTCCCTTCTTTCAGAAGATCTCTCTTCCTTTGATTTCAGTAACACCTTTCTCTTGAGTATCCTTCTACCTTCCTTTAAGTTGCCTTTAAGCTTCCTTTTCCCACCTCTATTTCTTTGTCTTTGGATGAACTTTGGAAATTAACTCCCTGTATTTTTTCCTGTCTGCTGCTGTGCCAGCTCATCTAAGCTCTGGACTTCTAGACTCTTGTGTCCACCTACTCTTCTCCGTGACATCTGCTTCTGCCAAGTTCAGGCCCACATGATCTCCTGGCCAGAAGCTCCATAGTGTTCTGATCATTGAAGCCCCTACCCTTCCCCGGAAACCCTGTCATTGTACTCTGCGATGAATGCAGAGTTATGTTCCCTGATGTGTACCAAAATCACCTCTCTCCATTTTCTTTGCATATCATTGTCTGTGTCTAAAGTCTGAATTCCTTGGGTGAGCTCTAAGGAATCCCATGGCCTGAGTCTTGCTGAACTCTTCCACCTCATAGTTTGTCTCCTTCCACCTGTAGTCCATACTTATGTGCTCCATAAGTTGCCATACTGTTTTATGACTTCATAGTTTCCTCATGATACTCTGTTCCATCATGTCCAACTTATTGTGACCACTAGCCCTGAAATCTCTCATTTTTCATGACTTGTCTGAAGGACTGCTTATCCAGTGAAACCTTCCTTGATCTGTTGCAAGATAGATCTGGCCACTGTCTGCTTTGTAGCTTCAGCTTCAGTACCCTGAACTGAACCTCCTGTCTCAAAGCTTATGCTCTGGTCAGGAACACAGAGCAGTTTGACCCTAGTGTGACTGATACTCTGATTGGGAAGAAAAGGGTGCCACAGCATGTGAGAAGGCTGCTTGCCTCCACCTTCCAGAGGAAGTAACTGCTGAGGGGAGATTTGAAGGATAGTAGGTCTTATCCCAAAAAGGGATGAGAGGGGAAGGGAAATGTTTACAGGCCTGAGAGGCCCTGGAAAGTGGAATTACAGAGGGGATAGCTGGTCTTCCCACGCTGGAATGAAACGCAGAGTGTGGCACAGAGGAGAGAACAGGAACTGGCTCATACAAAGGCCTTTAAAACACATTGATGAATTTGGAGCTTGGGCTGATGGTAATGGGAAATAATATAAGTTTGAGTAGAAGAGAGATCTGAACAGATTACACTGTAGAAAGATCTCTCCTATTGTAGCGTCAAGACAAGCTTGCAAGGGAGCTGGTGAAAGGGGGCCACCAAGAAAGGATTTCGGAGGTTACCGGCAGTAGTTCAGGAAAGGTGATAGCGGCTTAGAGTAGGTGGTAGCACACATGGGTAGAAATAGATAGACTGGAGAAATGCTTAGGGGTAAGTGAATTTGCAACTACCTGGATATCTGGGGAAGTTAGAGTAAGGAGAAATGCAGGATGCTGCCCAGTGTTTTGATGTGGACAACGGGTGGTGCCATTTAATAAGAATATACATCATTGGGGAGAGTCCCGCTGGCATGGGAAGACGAAGATCTCAGTTTTGTGTTTGAGGTTCCTGTGTGACCTGAAAATAGAAAAGGCTAGCAAGCCGCCTCAAACCTAAATGACCAGCTCCCCTGCTTTCCTTTGACTGGAAAGTAATATTTTTTTAACAAGTCTTGGTCATTCTTCATGCTCTGTGACTGTTAAGACAGTTGGTTTTCAAGAACTGTTTGAATGAATGAATGGATGGATGGATGAATGAATGAAATGGAAATACTCTCGAGGTGATCTTCCTTATCTACGCTTCTCCACAAAAGGGTTGTATTTTTTTTTTAGAACTTTTAGCCAATCAAGATTACCCTGTTAGCCTTTTCAGGGTTCTTATCATGAGTACTTCTAGTTTCACAGAGGAATAGGAAACGAGAGTACGTTGTAAAATATCAGAGAAGAATGTAAGCACCATTTCCCTCCTCAGAGTGTATAAACACATCTTTTCTGATTCCATGTGAGTGCTGTTATCTGCTGTTTTCTCCCTGAGATTCAGGTTGTTTGTGACTTTAATGAAGATCTGACATGGCTACTCAGGTATGATTTTGTGCTGTCCATGTTAATATTCAGATAGTGAAAAATGACTGTAGTTTTAAAGTCTAAGTAGTACTGATTTCTGCAAGGTACACTTACCCACATGAGAAAATGAATCATGCTTTTCAAAGTGGATCCAATTGGTAGTCATTTTCTCCCTGTATTTATATTCAGTTTGGAGTTAATCTGGCAATATCCCTAGATATTATAAAGGAAAAGTGGTCAGGATTCTTGTGCAAAATAACAGTGCCTAAAAGGTAGCAAATGTGTTTTTGAATGAATGGAGAATTTCTTGGGAAATCACAGGCACGCACAACCCCCCCGCCCTCGTGTAAGGGTCATGTTGGACTGTATTATAATGCTGGCCAAGGAAAATCTTTGGAAGAGAGCCACTGGGGAACAGCAGATGTTCTTTTTGGTTCCGTTGGCAGTGAGGGGCACTGTGAGTCAAGGTTAAGGCTTGGGAGCTAAATAATAGAACTGAACTAGGATGTTTTTTTTTTTTTTTTTCCTTCCAGCAAGCAATCCCCAAGGTCATGGACTCTGTCTTCAGAAATTCTAGAGATCTGAAGTGATTAAGAATTGAACTTTCTTATGTTTATCATACACCACTAGGGAAGAAATCAAGTGAATCTGAGCTCTGATGAGGAATGCTTGGGTCTCAGTTAAGGTAGCTGCAATCAGAATATAATTCAAGATGCTGGGATAGGAGATCACTGATTTCTGTAAAAAGACAAGTAGAGACCAAAAAAAAAAAAAAAAAGTCACTCTTGATCTTCATTTTAACTTTGCTTTGCAAATTAAGCCTCTAAAAAAGCATCCTTGATTGAGGTGAACCATGCATACTTTTAAGTTAAATTTCGCTTAACTCTCTCTTTCTCTCTCTCTCCAGTATAAGTACACTCTGGTTGTGCCTGTGCACTTAGAGATGTTTGGCTGAAAATACTGCAATAATTTTGTAAGACGTTATCTTACAGCACTGAAGGGTTTTGATGATTTTATTGTAGAGATGCTCTGGTCTCTAGCAATGAAATGATAGAATTTAAGTGTTTTTTTGTTATGCAAAACTTTTAAAAGATTGTATTTATTTTGAGATAGAGCAGGAGAAGTGCACTCACTCAGGAGCGGGGGAGGGGCAGAGGGAGAGGGAGGAGCCCTGATGTGGGGCTGGATCCCAGGATCCTGGGATCATGACCTGAGCTGAAGGCAGCCACGCAAGTGACTGAGCCACCTATGCCCCTATGTGAAACTTTTTTGCATATGCCCCTTTAATTATGATCTCTATGCTCCTGACTCTTAAAAGTATTTTGACCCCTCGCCAGATTTCCTCTCCAAGCTTCGGTCTGAATAGCAAAGTGCATATATGACATTGGGATGACTCCAGTGTCATGGCGACAGTTAAAATTCTGCAGGTCTCCAACTGAACTCGTACTCTGCCCGTCAAGTCTGATCCAGTTGCAGTGTTTCCTGTGTCTCTGTGCATGGTGTCTGCACCTACTGAGTTACACACTCAGAAACCTCGGGCAGGAATGTATCCTTGCCCCTGGCCTCTCCTTCCTCCCATATCCAATTCATCAATTCCTGTTGATTTTTTTTTTTTCTTAATGTTTGTGGAATCTAGCTCCCTCTCTGCAGTTCCCCTGAGATCACTCTTGTCCTGTGGTTCTCAGCTAGGGGCAGTTTTGTCCCCAGGTGGACACTTAGCAATATCTGGAAACATTTTTGTTGTTACATCTTGGGGATGGCTACTAGTGTCCAGTGGGTAGAAACCTGGTATGCTGCTAAAAATCCTACGACGCACAGGAAAGCCTCACAACCAAGAATTATCCAGCACAACATGTCAGTCAAGCTGAGGTTGAGAACCTTTGCTCTAGGCCAAGCCAGCATCTTCTCATTTTTAGATTATCGGAGTAGCCTTTGAACTGGCCTTGAACTGGTCTTCAGTGGTGCAGATCCAGCCCCGGGACCCTTCCTGGCTTCTCACTCCTACGAAGGTAAAGGTGACACTTCCTGTGGATGGTCTGGAGGGCCCTGCAGCGTCCTGCCTGTGGCCCCTTCTCCAGCCTTCCTGCTTCTTGCTCCCAGTTTGCTCTCATTCCTCTAGCTGTATTGGTTTCTTTCTCATCTTTGTGCTGCTTTGTTCTTCCTGCCTAAGGCTTTCCTACACACTGCCCTGGAACATTATTCTCCACACCTTTGATCTGGTTAATTCTTCAGTTTGTAACTCATACATCGCTACTTGAGTAGCACTTTCTGAACCCTACTCTAGATTAATCTTAGGATACAAATTCTCCTAGGCGTGCTGTAAACTTGTTTCCTTTTTTTAAAAAATGGGTATGCTTAAAAGAATAATAACTAGTATTTGTTAATAAACACTTCGGCCACCCACGCTACTAGGTTCTCTGTTTGTATTTTTCCTTAATCATCACAACAAACACATGTGATGGATGATCTTTTACATTATTACTTAGTAGAGTCTAAGATAGTCCCCAACATCTCTGAAATTAGGATGGATCTTATGGGTGGCATCTTAAATTTGGTATTAATTTTAAATTTGGTCTTAATCTCGTTTTGCACATGAGAATGCTGAGGCACAGAGGGCTTAGGTCACTTGGCCAGGATTACATAACTAACAAGTGGTGGTGTCAGGATTCCAATCCAAGCAGTCTTAAGACCATATCAGCTTCAGTTCAGTGCCTTCCTGCATCATCATGTCGCCATGAGGATTCTCGAGATAATACATGTCAAGCATTTAGCTCAGTGATGTTTAGTAAGCACTAAATGAAGATCAGTTATGATTATTATTGTTTATTATTTCTCTTATTGTGTAATTATTTCATACTACGTCTTCCACAGAAAGAAAGATTTCAGAAGGGCAAGGCCTCTGTCTCTTCTGCTACTTACTCTGTCTGTTTTTCTTAGCACTGAGCTGGGTAATAAGTGTTTTTGGAATGAATAAATGAATGCTTGAATGAAGAGAGGACCATTAAGGAGAATTGGAATTCTATCATTTGATGACACAAATGTTTATCTTGAGTGATTGGTTTGTGCCTCTCTTATGGTACTTACCGCATTCTGTGTTGTAACATTTATTTGTGTAATGGTCTTTTATCTCCTCAACAGATTATAAACTCTATACACATGGCATTGCATCCCCAGTACCTACCACAGTTTTGTTATAAAGAAGATACTCAGTACATACATTGGACCGATTGACTCCTGGATAGCCCTAATGCTTCTAGTCCGGGACCCAGCACTGTTTTGGAGAAAGCTTATCTCTGGGGATTTTTTTTTTTTTTAAACAACATAATAAAACTTTTTGCTATTGAGTTGCTCTCATTTACAAATTGTCTTCAGGAGGATGTCAACCAAATATTCCTGCATTTCTTTATAGACTTACTGGAAATAGTCATGATAATCATTTGAAAAGTAGAGATGAGGTGGGGGGCGCCTGGGTGGCTCAGTTGGTTGAGCAGCTGCCTTTGGCTCAGGTCATGACCCGAGGGTCCTGGGATAGAGCCCCAGGCTCCCTGCTCTGCAGGAAGCCTGCTTTTCCCTCTCCTTTTGCCTCTCCCCCTGCTCTCTCTCTCTCTCTGTCAAATAAATAAATGAAAATGTTAAAAAAGAGAGAAAAGTAGAGATGGGGAATAGGTATTTGGGGATTATTTTCCTTTTTTTGTTTCTGGTTTAACGTGTTGAATTAGCAAAAATTTTTCAGAAAGGGTTTCAGAGGGACAGTTCCTCAAATAGCCTTTATTTGCTGGCCTTAAGAATTAAAGAATGAGAAAATGGGGTTTTAAGCACTGGAGGTTGTTTATCTGAATTACTCATGGTATTGTAGAATAATGCATTTATAGCCTTTCCAATTGGCTACATTTATTGGAAGGCTAAAGAATGAATCTTTTTATGCCAAGGAGAATGTTAGGTCGGCAGCCTAAACAATTTACCTGGCTTCTTCCTTTTGGAGATAGCTTCATGTCTTTGGCAGCTGAATGCAAGGGATATGTGTTCTGCCTGTGGATGCCAAAAGTTCACAGAAGAGAGCATTTTTGGCGGATTGTTCTTGTTTTAAGGACAAAGGTGTTTGAATTTCACACTTTAATTTGCAGGGACTTGTTCGTACTCTATAGGTGAGAGGTTCATAAAATCATGTATTGTGTACTAAGCACTTGGGGGATATAGCTCATGTTTTGCCTTGATTGGCTGCTTGGAAAGTTCCACCGTCACCTTTGTTTCCTGGACTGTATACTAAGCAAGGCCCAAGAGGGAGCATTGAGTGGAATGGAAATTAATTATTGTTGTGTAGCTTCAGAATTTAAATACCTTACACAAAAGGGAAGATATTTTACTAAGTGCAATGACCTCTTTGCCTACCAACAGAACTCCTCACCTCAGAAAATTGTGCATACAGGTTGATACTTGTAGGCCAAAAGCCAAGGGAGTATCTCTGGGTCACCAGCTAGCAGTCTCTACATATATTTGTACTTACATGAGGTGTTAATTACTTACTTTGTAGCAAAGTAACTAGGGTAGAGCAGGATCCTATAATATATGGTCATTTTTATGCATTTTGAAATATGTCATACCTTTGCAACATTCCTGTAAATTACCTCGTAGATCTAAATATTTGGAGGACTGTTTCAATTATACACAATTGCAAAAATATTAAAATTAACGTGTGGACTTCTGTTACACTACAAAGCAAAAGACACTACAAACACAACTTCTTTTTGTTATCCATATATACAGGTGGATTCATGGACCTATGTGATGTTTATCATTGTCAAATAACTAAGTCAAAAGATTTTCTTCTCACAAATGGAGATGAGGGATTTGCTTTCTTTGAGCCAACAACTCATACTACTCTAGACTAATTTTTTTTAATGTGCATACTTTTTTATCCTAATGAATTTGTACAAATATACACAAGAAAATATGTAGAATAGCTTATTTCAGTATTGTTTTAATGTCAAAAAATTGGAAACAACTTAAATATGCCTCTGTAGGCCACTGGATAAATAAATTACTACATCCATCCAATGAAATGCTGTGTAGAATTTAAACAGATTTATGTGTGCTGAAGTTCAAGACATATATTTGCACGTTTCAGAACAATATCAAGAAGATGATTTTATTCATGTAAGGAAGGTGAAATTTACATATATAGTCTTTTAAGTGTATTATATCCCTTCTGGAAAAATACATAAGAAACAACTCATAATGATCACTTATAATGATAGAAAGACTTAGAGGCTGGGGAACTTTGACATTTGCCTTTCTATTCCTCTATACTTTTAACATTTAAAAAAAAAACTCATAAAATAGTTGTATTTTAATGTAGAAGTGAAATAGTCTGAATTGAACCCTTAACTCTTTGGGTGGTTTTTTCTCAGATTGAAAGCCATTTGATTAACAAGTGAGTGGAAAGAAGAAAACATGAAGAAAATAGAGTGAATGTTTTAATTTTGCTTGTGGCAGAAGTAACTGACCCATAGTCCACATGACTTCCTGAACCCCCCCAGAAGACTCATGTGGGGGACTCTCTGTATGTTCTGCACATGGAATGCTGCAGCCCCTACACTCAGTCTTAGGATGTTGTTCTGGCTCACCGCCCCTCCCCCCCGCCAGCAAATGGTATTTGTGAGACACTTCTTTAGAGCTCATTATTATAGAGCCTTTTCTTACTCTGAAGAGGGGTGCTCTGTTGACAGGGCCAAATTATAGCTTGGATAATTACTTTTGTTCACTTCCCTCTCCTCTCTTTCTAATAGATAGCAATGCTATTTTTGTTATGATAATAATGGATACTTAGGGTTTTTCCCTCCAAATTCTTTGTTGTCTTTCTATAATTCACATAATGCATTCAGAATATTGGTGAGTCTTTGATCTTTTCATTTTGTAAATGGTCAAAATGAAATTTTGTGAAAGCAACTGACTCTTTTCGGAGACAATGGCTGAATTAAGACACACAAAGAATAATTGATAAATTCTCAAATATGGGCTTTGTACTGTATCTGAAGAGAATTGCTGCCTTTAACCCAAAAATCAGATCTTCTGAGAAACTACTTTTTAAAAAAGGCATTTATTAGCAGAAATCATAAAATATCCTTTGACAGAAGAAAATACTGGGAAGAAATATTAATTTAAAGCTATAGATCATGTGGTTTTTGCACATTGTAAGTAAACAAATGTTAAGCCATATAAATTTGTTGAGGAAGATGTAGCCACTTATATAATTAAAGGTAGGGGGAACATAGATAACTGTGATTACATGACAGGATAGGATAACAATAAAGACAGAAAGACAGTCCCAATGCCTATGGGGTAATCCTCTATGCAACGTCACAGGTCATGCCTACAGTGCACTTGGAAAACCACTTTCACTTGTATGGGTCTTAGGATCAACACTAGATATGTAGCAGAAAATAGCTGGATCATGTTTTAATCTGAAAGATTTCAGAATGCCAATCAAACCTTTGGCTTGCTCTAGTTTTCAGAAATACTATGTGAAATGTGGATCATAAAGCAGAATTTGGCTCTAAAACACTGAATTAAAATTATTCTTAGGAAGGCTTCAATTAACTCCACAGCAAAACTACCAGTATTCTCAATTTTGTAGCTAGAGATGCTTATGAGAGTGGCAGATGGCCACACAAAGCAACCATGTTATTTTATTTCCAAATTTGTGTAAACTGAACTTATAAATTTTTATAAAAATAAGACTTCTCAAATTTACCACAACAGTCCTAGGTCCCAGAATTAAATTCTGGCATCTTAAAAAGTTCTCTAAATTTGCTGATGAGGTAAAGTCATCATAGATTTTTTTTTTTTAATAGTAACTTGTGATTTAAAATTAGAACTTCTCTATCTTTTCTTCCCATTCAGCTCATCTGCCAGGTGTTGACCATGGTGGTTGAACATGAGTACTTTGTAAATAGTTCAGTTTGGGATTGAGCTGGACCTGGGAATGACTAGCTGGGAGACTTGACGCAAATGATGTGGCCCCTTTAACCTCCGCGTCCTAATCTGTAAATACATAACCACATAGTTTTTAAGGATTGAGTGAGAGAAACCATAGGAAGCAGTTAATTAGCACAGCACTAAGAACATCGTAAATGCTTAATTATTAGCCATTTTTATCTAATTTTTTTTTTAACATTGGCCAGTGGGAAATAGAGGGAATGTACTACAATTTCTTTAAGTTCTTCAGGTATTTTAAAATCTGATTACACAGTTAGTATAATGATTAGGAAGCATTCACTTGAACTAGGCAGCCTGTGGATTGTGGGTATGAGTTCAAATACTTAAAGGTGATGCAGCCTGCGCACTGACCTCAGAATGGTTGCTGGCAGGTGGATCTTGCCAGAATGTGCCTACTACACACCAGTCAGGCCTTCGGAAGCTCTTCTTGCAGGTGATACTTGCACTGTTATCACATGACTGATGAGGCAATATGACATCTTACGTAGTGACATTTTAGTTGGTCCTGAATTAGGCAAAATGTTTTTGTTTTAATCTCCTTGGTGAAATTCTTGGATTCCAAAGAATTTTGGAACCTATGGGGGGTGGTGGGAGGCTAGACATCTTGCAAATTAGAAAACTGAGGCCCTGGGAAAAGAAGGCACATGCCTAAGTTTCTAACCATTTGCTGCCCCCTCTCTCTTCTCTGCTGCTTTCTGGGAATCCTTATGTCCCAGTGCGTTGATCACAGAGTGGGATCCTCATATGAGGATCTTTTCTTGATTATTCAAGACTCAATTTATTCTTTTTTTCTGAACCAAGTCAGTCATTATAGAATGGAGATATAGACCGTGCAGGAAATGGAGGTTAATGTGTGGCCACCTGAGAGAACATGTGAGAGCTTGTAGTTAATGGAAAAAAGAAATCATTGCCATTTGCTGTTATTGGTGAGTTCTCTGTGTTTTCTCCACCTAAGAAGTCAAGAAGTCAGAATGAAAGTCATTCTGATTAGCTGAAAGTTCCAGCTGGGTTCTAACAACTTGAGTTTTACCTTGACAAAGAAGTAGCATTAATGTCTCCGTCCTGTTTACACGGTCATCATAACTCTTGAGACTCAGACCATTCTACCACAAGCAGAGCATCACCTCAATTGAAATCTTACCTAAATCCCATTTGCTACTCAGGGGTAGGAGTTCTTTTTAAGTAGTATCCTCTGTGGTCTACATTTTATTTTTTTTTAAAAGATTTTATTTATTTATTTGAGAGAGAGAATGAGATAGAGAGAACATGAGAGGGGAGAGGGTCAGAGGGAGAAGCAGACTCTCTGCTGAGCAGGGAGCCCGATGTGGGACTCGATCCCGGGACTCCAGGATCATGACCTGAGCCGAAGGCAGTCGCTTAACCAACTGAGCCACCCAGGCGCCCTGTGGTCTACATTTTAACTTCACGTGTTAATTGTCCAGAGGGAAGGGAACAGATGAGTGTTTCCTGAACTTGTAACCTTAAAACACATATTTTAAGTCTGATCAAGTTGTTATTATCTTTCCTCATGTTAGAGTCTTCTACTTTGCCGTCTCTTTCATATAAAAATGACCACTTTGTTTTGGCCCTTCATATTTTTTATTCAATTTAAAATGTATCTGGAAATTTTTACTCTTTACTCGAAGTATCTGTTTTTCTTAGAATTAACTTTTTTTTTTTTTTTTTTACTGTAAGAACTTTGGGATGTAGTATATACCCAAGCAATTGTGTAAACAACATTGTCAAGGATGCTTTCTGACTGCACACCCTAGAAACTCCCAGCTACTAGGGTAGGCAACGTTGTGGTGATTATCTTAGCAAGAGCTATGTTCTCATTGTATCAATAAACAAAGTCCCAGAGGGGCAGCAACAAAACAAACCTCTACAGTTTTTGAAAAAATAGTTCAGCTTTAAAAATGTGCAGGCTGGATGATGGAGATAAGGGTCTCCATCCTAGATGATGACATAGTGAGTAGAAGCATTTACAACCCAGGCATTTTATACTTCTAGCCAAAAAGTCTTTAATAACAAGATGTTTCTTCTTCTAAGACTTTATTACAACCTCTGCTCTCCTAACCTTTTGCTAGCTACAGCAAAGTTGTTAGAACATATCTCTTGACATAAATAGGGTTTTCACATTTGTTGTCAAATATTAGTGTTTTAAAATCATGAACTTCACACAATCTCTTTGTGTTCCAGCAAGAAAAATGATCAGCATGGGCATTTGCTTCATTTAGCGATGGGGAGTAGTTGCAAGAATCGGAGCTTTCTACTTATTTGGTCATCATCATCTTTTTTTTTGTTGTTGTTTCATTTCTTTTGATACTACATCTATTTCTTATCTCTTCATTTTGCAGTAATAGAAGAAGCCTTAACAGTTGCAAGATTATGTATTTATATCAGGGTTCAGACTGTGAATTCATTCTTTTCTAGGGAAGCAGAAAGATCGTGTAAAAATGGTGACCACATGTTGACAGAATGCATGATTTAACAAAACCAAAGGCAATCATTTCAAAGAAAAATGTTTTATTTTCTGCCAGCAGAGTATAATGGAGAGAAATTGGCTGGTATTATTTTAAAAAATTGCCCAAATCACTGTAGTTAGTGTAAAATTGTCTCTGGAACTATTTCCTGTAAGTTAACCAGACATATGATTGTATCCTTTCTATTTTGAATACTGAAGCTCACATTTCAACTGTCTTGTATGGAGCCTATCAGGTATAATAGCTCTTTGTAAAGGTGCTTCTTTCTTTCTCTTAGTCTATCCCATCTAAGCTTGCACCTTCATTCACCCCAAATGCAGAATACTTAAGGTTTGGGACTTTCTCAGACTTTGATCTAAATATTATTCACTGAAAAATCAAGACCATAAGCTACTCAAAACGTGCTTCTCCAGCCTGCAAAAGTTGAAGTGAAATTAATGTAAACATTGTTTATCATGTTAAAAATTCTCTACACATGTCAGTTGAAAGGAGATTTAATTTTTATTTAACATGTGGTTCATAGGGCTTGCTGGTTTTTTCGTAGTACTTAAAGTAATTTCAGACATGACACACTGGGACCTGCTTATGTTGTTTGGAGGTACAGTAAGTATTAATAACAACAAATCAGATTTATGTGTCAATGAAAGAATAATGCAGTGTGATGTGATTCCAGTAGTCACATACCTCTGAGCAAGTCAAAAAGGCATGAGCCGCACGGTGGAATGCTGGTGGTGGTATTGCCACTTTGACCAAGGTTGTTTTTGTTGGCTTAGGTAGGTGTTGGAGGTGGTATGTGGTTGCTTTCAGGTCAGTTGCAGATCAAACCAGCCCATGAAATGTAAACCTGTTTTGGAAGAATTGTGGAGTCAGCCATGGAAACAGGTTGAAAAACAGTATAAATATTACCCACTTTTTATAATACTTGCCCAATTAACTGCCCTCACCTTGGAGACAGATAGGAGTATTGTATTTGTGTCTCTGCAATGCCAGAAATACCGGTGCTCACAAAATATAGATTATTGATTGATTTGGATTTAGCCTGATGCTAGACAGCAACCAACAGGTGTTGTCTGATTGCTTGATCCAGATGGTTGACATTCTGTAGGGATGTTCCAGGGCATTATACTATGCATAGAGGGTAAACAGGCATACTTTACAAATGTTAAGTTTTTCCATCATTGGAACCTCTCCCACCTACCAGTGGAAAAGGGGTTTAGTTTATGTTTAAAACAGAGGTATGACTCTTACATTAACCCCATGCTTCTCTACTTAGCTGATATTCATTATTGCCCATTACTCAAGGGTAACTGTTTTTATTCTCTGCTTTGTCAGTTCTGAGGAGACCCAGATTTTCTTTTGGCAAAGTGGAGATAAGACTATTTCACTGTTATTAATTAGGAATTTTAGTTAGGACAGTTTTCATGTATCATCTACGAATTTAAGAACCATGCAATTTCACTGAATCCTATGTGAAAGTAAGGTTGCATATTTCCTTATTGAAAGCTCTGTGATTGTATTGGATACTAACAGCTGATCAGTGGGAGAGGGAGGAAGGTGGGGGAGGACACACACCTCTTGAAAACTGTAGGGAAGCTGGGCAATCACTTCAATGCACTTTAGACATATCCCCTAGTAGTTCATGAATGTTATGTGACAAACACAAGGGAAAATAGGATCTTGAAGGGGAAGGATGTACTGGAGAACAATCTCTTTGTTTTTCTAGTGACAAAACACAGAGCCAGAGAAATTTTAAATGTCTTGTCTAAAATCATATAGTCAACAGTGGCAGAGGTTGGCCCAGCACCCAGGTCTCACTACTTATAGATCAGTTTTTGATCGTAATGAATACCCTCATTTTCTCATATTTTTTCTTATATTGAATAGCTTCCTCACGTGGACCACCTGTACCTACCCAATTAACTCTACTTATTTTCCAGATGATCTTTCAATTGCTTTAGTCTAGACCGGCTTACAAGTCACTTTTATAAACATACTGGTTCCATCCAGGACCTCCCATGGTCAGCATGAACTAACTACTACTAGGATCGACCTGTCTTGGATGGCTCAGTTAGCCTCCTTCTGCCTAGGAGTGCAAGTTATTCTGAGCACAGAGAGGAAGGAAACAACTTCTCAGCCGGAACTCCCTCTTTCTTGGGAATAGTAGGATTTCCTTGGCACAGACATTTCCATATGACCTTCACCCCACTTAAGGATCTGTTAAGCTGATGCTTTGAAAGTGCATAGATGGGTGGATCTTCAGAAGATACAAGCCCCTCACCCAAGTTTATGATGTCTAAATGAGGACACATAATACCTGTTGAGCTCACGTGAAAATGGAGTGCATTGACATGGAGTAAAGAGGGATTCTTTTCCTTACTCCTGCTTTTTATACACAAATTGTCCAGGAGTTTATGCAAGTTTGTTTGTAAAGTATGCTATAAAAGACCTAAAGCTGGTTTTATGTGTGAAGATCTAAATCTACATTTAGCACATAGTAGCATGTAAATGAATACTTACAGAAGTCTTGATGAAATGAGTCAAATTTGCTCTCATTTTCTGCTTGCCATCTCTCTCACAATTTGTATAGAATTTTGTAAAATCAGGAGTGGTTCTTGTGAGCTTGAAGGGTTTGGGGTTATTTTCTCTGTAGGCTTTGGCTTAATGTTTCTTTTTTACCCCTCCCATGTCATCATGGTCGAAATACAGGTATTGATAACCATGCATCATGACTGATTAAAAAAAAAAAAAAAAGTTCCAAAAAGGCTTCTAAATGAAAGCTGTAATTTTGTATTGGATTTCTAGTGACATGAGCAAATCACTTGCTCTTTTCCCTTATGGATTTTATAATGTCATCAGAGTCTATCAATAAAATTATAGCCTACAGTCAAGCATACACCATTCCTTACTGTATTGCCTATACATGGGGCGGGAAGGGGGTCGTGCACGAGTTGTATCATGTCTGCCCTTGGATGCACGTCAGCCGACTGTGTGTGTATGTGTGTGTGTGCTTTTTCAGTGGAGATCTGTACAATCGGTCCTGGAAAAGCAGTGCCTGACTTTTACATAGGAATGTTCTCTTTCTTCCACATGCTGTGAGTGAAATTGACGAGAATGTGCCATTCTGATCAGTTTCATAAAGCAGCAGACTCTACATATAGACATGATGGCCGTCCCTTCCACCTGAGCTGTCAGCCTTTACCCCAGAGGGAAAAGGACACTGCCAGAGACTAGGAGCAGATAGCCAGAAGGAAGTGAGATGGCCACAGCTGCCCCAGTTAGCAAAGCAGATGCACAAATGCATAAACACACTTTTTAAATAAATAAGGCAAAAAACCCCCAGAAAATGCAAAAACCCATACCCAGAAGCAGAGGATATTCAGCTATAGGAAAACAGTGGTTCCAGAAGTTTGTTGAATTTCAGAAGGCCTCTCTAGATGGCTGTCTTACTCATTCTGAAATTTATAAGGATTTAATATCTCACCTTAATTTGTAGGCACCCTGCCAGGTTAAATCCTTTTTTCTGTGATCTCTTATATGTTCTCTTTGGAGCACTGACTCTGTTCACTGTTTCTGTATTTCTGATTACACATAAACACATAGACCTAGCCAAGGGATACAATAATTATGTGAGGATCTAGGATTTCCCCTTAGAAATGCTTCCCTTATTCCTTATTGTTATGTCTACCTGACTTGTGGGAAGGATTTATGGTGACTTGGTATTCTGAATAAGACTGTCTGTGTTTAACAAAGGATGCTAGACAGGCTCTTGACTTCTCTTTCTCCTTTGTGACTCAGTTTGGTGGTCACTATAGCACCCTCTCCAGAGTGTGGAAAGGGGATGAGACTGTTGTTTGAGATTTAAATAGTTTTCACAGGGAAGAATTTATTAGTATCGAGGTTTGGTGGGGAGGGGGTAATATCTGTGTTTCTTCCCTCTTTGCCTTCCATGTTCACGGTAATACCATTCCAACGACTGATTTGCTGGGTAGATTTTATTTCAGTAGCATTACTACTGGATGAATTGTATACTAATTTTAATCATGACTTTTAAGGACATTTAGATCATCAACATAACCACCTTTCAGCAAATACCTATTGAGGACACACATAGCAGGACACTGTCTTAACAACAGCTTAATAACAACAAAGTCTTACTTAGCATGTACTTTGAAGAAATCGTTAACATAATTACTAATTTTTCAGGGACTGCACACTAATGACTCATTGTGAAAGGGGCCCTTTTAATTTTTATAAAAGAGGTTTTGCACATGATGCTACCATGGTGAACTGATTGAACTTTTAGTTATTAAATGTTTGAAACTGTAGCTTATGTGTTGTAAATGGACCTATGCTCACATATACCTTATCAGTATTTTTAGTTTTCTGAGCTGCTTTTAATAATAGGTTAAACCCTATGGAATAGTCTATCTAATGCCACCTAATTTTTCCTGATTATTCTTAGGAAATTTATAAACCAGAGTAAAGAAAAAGCAGAAATTTGATCACTCAGATTCACTTTAATAATTAGTTTCTTCCAAATTTAACTTTCCTCACTTCCATTCAGTTTATGCCTCTTTTTGATGTCTTCAGTGTCACCTGACTGCTACGCAGCTTCATATCCTACATCTTATGTCCCCGGTAATTAAGTCCTACTCTCAGGAAAGGTTATTTATGCCATTAAACCACAGATTGCTAACTGCCACAGGCCAAATGAGGCCCAGAGGAGCATGCGTAGAGTTCCATTTTTTAAATGAGATGCTAATATTTTCACAAAAGGGAAGATTTTACATTAAAAAAAAAAACAAAAAAAACCACAACAACCTAGATTTCCAACTTCTGTTAAAAAGGAAGACTTGGCAACTTTGGGTCCATATTCCCATCTAGTAACAATGTCTTTCCTTTGTTTGTGTGTTTGTTTTTCCCCCCTGAATAATGAATGCCCCCTGATGGCTGGGTAAGTGCTCTCCAGTTTGCCGTAGTAGTCCCCACTGCTCCCTGTTATCTGTTCAATGAAGAGGTCCAGTTGCCATTGTCAGGTTTGCATTGCTGTCTTATACTTAGTCCTCTCTATTCACTTGTATAATTTTGTCCTGCTGGTATTTAAGTTTGTGACTCCTAATATAAATGTATTTATACTAGATTCACAGTTCATAAAACAACAACAAAAAAACCCCTCCTCTTCCTGGATATGTGAATTTGATTAGATAAGATATGACTAAGTCAAATGAGGGAAATTATATAGAAGAAAATGAGGCAAAAATGAGGGGAAAGAAAACAATTTGAAGAATAATCGTGGCACCTTTAATAATTGAGCTAAAAATGCGCAAATACCACCTCTAAGAATTTGGGAGGTGATGAGTAATTTAAGAAGTCATAGCTAGAGGCAGCCACGTAGATAATTTAACCCCCAAACAACAGTGGTGTGTTTATGTGAGTGTGAGTGTGAGTGTGTGTGTGTGTGTGTGTGTGTGTCCGTGCATGCACATGTATGTATCTGAAAAGCGAGTCAGGTCCGAAACAGTGAGGACATGACAAAGTTGCCCCATCGCTCATTGATCTCCACACTATCTTTGTAACTGTGCTGCTGGGAAACACTGCTGTTTTCAGAAGTGAAACTGAAGACTAAGTGATCTTTTGTTGGCTAATAACTCAAAAGGAGACCTTGAGGGAAAACACTTTAAGATGTATATCTCAGCCCAAACAAAACAAAATGAAATACAGAGAGAAGATAGAAGGTAAATTTAAGAACGGGCTCCTGTAAAAGTGCTGGTAGGTGAGTAAAAAGCAGCAGAGTATCCATTTTGGTCAAAGACTAAATTAGGTTGAAAGGTCAGGGAGGGAGTGCTCAACCATGTGTTACACATTTAGTGTGTTTTAATTTTTGGTGGCTTCTAGATTCAGATACTAAGGTTATTTATGGAGGCTTTACGTAAGGGGCCAATTGAGAAAATCTCTGGCTTTCATTGCTCCCATTTCAGTCAACGAGGCTCTTTTGTATCAGCTTACAAGCCCTCCCCCCCAACCCCTGCTTTCCTGCATCTGAGAATTTGCTATCAACAGTTTGGATTCGTTACTCTTAAAATTGTGGTAATGATTTGTTTAAAATCAGGAAATTCAGTGCTGACTTTCAATCAATGAGATAAGTGGGTCTTTTTAGTTTCATATACACATATCATGGTAGAACCTTTGGTTTTTCCATGAGCAGCAGCCTGCAAACTCACGAAGAAAATGTGCCTAATTACTTTATTCTTATTTTACGTATTTTAAACCTTTCCTACATTGATATGTTACCTATCTTTATCATTCTGTTATGTGACTAGATTTGGCTCAGAATAACTGACTTATAGTTCCTCAAAGTCAGATTTCTAAGAGAGGACTAAATGTTTATCAAGTTGTCTCAAAAGAATGTAGGATCCATGGAGGACTTGGTTTCTGATTGAGTAATGGAAGCCTGGAAATAGGCATTTCCTATGTTGTCCCACTTCATAAAGCCCCTTAGTGACGTATCACGACTCCTCAAATTACAGGTAATCCCTGGCACATAATAACATCTTGACTCCTGCATGTGTGTACTCCAATACCAAGGAACCACCTACTACCACGGACCAAAGCCCATTAGAAGTATGAGGTAGAGCAGTCAATGGAAAAACAATGAATAACCCTGGTTATAATAGTTTGGTCAGTGTTACAGAGCTTGGAGATCTCAAAATACCCATCGGGGCAGCTTCTTATTCTAGACTTGAGTTAGGATCTGAGAATGTGCTTCAGGAAGGCTATTCTGTGCAATATTTTGTGTGTTTGTTTTTTCCTGGGTAAGAATCGAAGGTTGTGGGGCACCTGGGTGGCTCAGATGGTTGGGTGGCTGCCCTTGGCTCAGGTCATGATCTCCAGGTCCTAGGATCGAGCCCCGCATCAGGCTCCCAGCTGGCTCAGTGGGGAACCTGCTTCTCCCTTTCCCTCTGCCTCTCCCCCCGGCTTGTGTGCTCTGTCTCTCTCTCAAATGAATAAATAAAATCTTTAAAAAAAAAAATTGAAGGTTGCCATCACCGAAAAAGCCAGTCACTACATGGTAGCTCACTGCATCTCCAGCCAAGCAGTTGGCATAGTGTATAGTGAGTAAAGCACTGCTTTTGGGGTGAGGGGAGCCTGGGCTGCGTGGCTAATGGATTCAGTCTTTTGGTTGGAGACAAGTGAGGGATAACTTAGGAGGGAATGGAGACCTCACCCAGCTTTGCCAATTGCAGCCAAGCATTTTCTTTTAGAGGGATGACCAAGCTGAGCATTTTCTCCAAATATTTAGGCCCTTCTGTTGCAAGAAGTGGTGACAGGCTGGCATTCGATAGCATTATGAGGTAAAACTTTATTAAATGAAAAAATGCCTTTGAGCATCAGGGCACTTCTGGGGCTCAACTTGGACTCCATAAAATAACAGTTATTTTTTAAAAGTAATTTTTATATAAAAAATACATGCTTATTAAAGACACTTCAGAAATTAGAGTTCTCTCCATCTCCTCCACAGGGAATTTCTATGATGTAGAGGTAACCAATCTTAATATTTTGGTTTATGGGAATTAATCTAGATTTGGATATATTTTATCTGTATATCCAGCTGTATAGATATATAGCTACAGTTGTTTGATCCCACTATACTTGCTGCTGTATAAACTGCCTTTTATCGCTTAATATATTGTAAAGAAAAATTTTCCAAGCCATTGAAGATTTTTTTCAACGATGTTCAAGATTTTGAATATTCCATAATAGGATTCTGAAGTTTATCAAAGAGGCAGTGAATATTCTTTTCGCAATATATTCACATCTTCAGCTTTGGTTAAAAAAAAAAAGAGACAAATTTCTAATCCTTTGGATATGTATTTGCCAAAGTGTTCTCTAGAAATTGTGACAATTTACATCCCTGGCAGCCATATGCTGTGCTTTGGGGAATCTTGATGAAAGATTAAATAAAAATGTGTCTTAGATAGGTAGGGGATAGGGTATATAGTCTCTTTAAGACCTGTTTTCTCCGTTGCAGTGTTTAAAGAAAGGGTGACCGTTTTACTTATTTCTATTTCACAAAGGAATGCAGGCAGTTGTAGTATAATGGTCTGTTCGTTGATGTCAAGTAAAAGCATGTGCTATTTGCAGTGTTCACATGACCATAACTTTCATTTTTCATGCTTAAAGATCTTCGAACTTGTCAAAGCATGCTTTCTCCTTTCCAAGTTTCTCCTATCAAGCTTGAAAGTTTTCAAAAGCTGCCTTCCACTTAGTTGTGCTTTCAAAAGTGTTTGAAATCACACTTAAAGAAAATTAAAGGAAAAAGTGAATTTTCCCTCTAGAAAAGGTCATTTGAATTTGAATTCCAAAGCAATTTAGTTTGGGACTTACAGCAATTAACAGCAAATATATCTACTTCAAATTGCAATGTTTCTAAGTCTGAAAAACAGGGTTTTGTTGGACATTTCATTAAGAAATTAATGTTTTCATAACACTTAGGGGATTTATATGGGTGATTATAAATTAAGGAAAGCTTGGTCAGTGACTTAATTGTCCTATAAATATGTTCAGGAAACGGGGTATCTTGAGGACTTTATTCCTGTAGAGGCAGTGCACTACGGGGCTGAGAGGGCCTTACGTGCGTCATCTTGCCAAGGTTCAAATTCCCACTTGCAACCCTTACTGGCTCTGGCCAAGTGACATTCCCTCTCTGTGCTTTGATCTTCTTATTTGTGAGATGGAGGCAGTAATACTTCTGGGGTGACCAGCTGTCCTGGTTTGCCCAGGGTTGTCCTGCTTTAGCACCAGAAGTCCAAGATCTGGGAGAAGCTGTCCCTGAGACAAGAAATCTCCTAGTTTTAGGTACATCTGGGTGGCTCAGTCAGTGAAATGTCCAACTCTTGATTTCAGCTCAGGTGATGACATCAGGGTCCTTGGATGGAGCCCCACATGGCATCAGGCTCTGTGCTCAGTGGGGAGTCTGCTTCTCTCCTCCCTCCCCCTCTGTTTCTCCTCCCCCTCCCCCCACCTTGCCCTTGAACTCTAAAATAAAGGATGTGGCAAGTTTGAGGGGAAGTACAAAACCCATGCAGGGGCCCCCAAAAGAGGGGCTGAAAGCAAAACACTGTTTTTTTAGCATCCACTGTGTGCAGAGATGGTCTTCCGTAGTTTCTATTAACCCTTTTTCCCTTTATGGCTGATATTGGCAACCATGAATTAAATGAGATGATACTTAAAACCTTTAGATTGTGGCCCAAATAGAGTAAGCATTCAAACATGTCCACTTTTAATATTACATTTAGGTTCATGCTATTCTTTGGTGGTACTGAATAATCTTAAAAAAACAGAAACATCACGTGTACTTTCCTGCTATTGATACTATGGAAATCGGTACTGTAGCTCCTTGGATTGGTAGCAATTCCAGCAATTGGTCTTTGCATGGTCAGTAAAATGTCCTGCTGTCCCTGGGTTCCCGCCATTCCCTCTTTTTGCCTTTCAGCAGAGACGCTCTGACCCTTTCAAATATTTAGCAGGAGACTTTCCTCTCAATGTGTGCTCACGACTCCTGTTACTGTTAATGGAAGTTACACATGTGTGCTCACCAGGATGAGAAAGCCTTTATCCCATGTCGGGCAAAGACCCGTGATCCTGAATCTCTTTCTAAACTTCAGACCTGAAAGAACAGTGCAGGGAATTGCTGTTTTCTCACTATATTAGCTTCTTCAATTTCCTTTTAATTGGAGCCTGCAATCCAGAATCTTGTAACTTCAGGAGGATGAACAATACAAATTAAGATCTGGATGCTTTCCAGGAAGGGCTCAGCTCAAAGAACACTTTTTTTTTTTTCTTTTAACACAGTTGTGGCTATTCACAAATCGCATGCAGTTGCCTAATGAGTCCATATTTGCTTCTGAGGTTTCGCATTTGCAAACTACACTGCTGAGAAAGTAAGTGAAGTGTTCACCCACCTCTGGTGTGAGCTGACTAATGTACAGGACAGATAAATACTAGAATAGTCAAAATTCTAAACTGGTAGCACGGAGGCTTCAAATACAATATCTTACCCTTGTTCGGGACATTCATTTCTCCCTAAGAATTCTTTTTAATGTATAAGACTTCAATTTATGTTTAAGAACTAGTAAACTATAGCAGTTTGACAGCCATTCACACTTAATTCTGTGCATTAAACCAACAGCATTCTTTTCCACAAACATCCATTGTTAGGACAATGCTCTCAGACAGAATTTATGAGAAATGGAATTATGTTACCAAGGAGATAGCATTTACTATAATGAAGAGTAGATCCTAGAAAATGGCCCCTTTTACAGCAGCTCAGAGCAGAGCCACAAAAGCAATTGATTGGTCTTGGCATTTAGTCTTATATCAGCTGTGTCATCCATAGCTTCAGGAGTGAGAACACTAATCTAAAGTGACATTTCTGTTCTGGCGGGCTTTTCTGCCCTGATGAAAGCAATTACTTCATTCCTAAATGATAATTTGCAGGAGTTTCAACCACTTTAATTGATAATTTTTTTTTGTTCTGAGTTCAATTGTGAAGTGATTAGCTGATTTGGTAAATAGAAATTTAAGGTGTGAAATATACAAGTTGCTCCAAGGTGAAGTGCTCTTTATTGGGTGGAGAGAAATTACTTGATAAAGCCACAGTTTTTCCATTATTATGGAACTGCCAGTTGTACAGCTTAAAGTTCTGGGGGAAAATGAAGAACAAAACACTTTGATTCATGAGGTTTTTGGCAGACACCAAAGCATACAATGAATAGTTTGGTCTTGCTGTGGTTCATTCAAGGATTATTTGAATCAAGGTGAACATTGGTTGAAAAGGATTGTGCAAACCTCTCAGCTTTCTTTATTACTATTCTAATGACTCATTCTGGAATTAAATCCTCTTATTTAAAGTGTTAAGAATAAAAACGCTCATTGGCTAAAACCAATTAATTTAATTATTAAGTTCAAACATACACAAGGCATTTTCTGAAGATGAGGGAAGGCACTCAGTTGAATGGCTCTAATTACTCTTTTGATCTATTTTACTACAAGTCAAAAATGGGCCATGATTATTCAATCAGAATATATCTTAGTTAAAAATTTTAAGGATGCATCTTAATTTTGATACTTTATCAAATGTTAGCGGTTGCAGATGTTTTTGACACTTTTTTAAAAGCAATCAATTTCATGATATTTTCTCCCATGGGGAAAAATAATGGTCATTTCACATGTTAAATGAGAAAAATAAAGCAAGAATGAAGGTCAAACTGATTTAGCACATCAAACAGTCTTTGTCAGCCAAGCTTAATATATCCTGAGTTTGTGGAACAAATGAAATTTTGCTGCTATGTTACACTTTGCTTCCAAACAACCATTACAACTGGTTTTATATATTGTGTGAGCATCAGACCATCAAACAGTGCATCTTTACTGACGTGTTGCTGCAGTGATGATCTACAGCAGCAATCTGCCATTTATATAAGGGCAAAATGTGCATCTATATTTAGTTGTGAAATTGGCCTATTATACTCTTGATGTTTACAGAGGCTAACATAAATTAATGATGACAGCTATGAGCAGTGCATTAGTTAAGCAGCAGAGTTCTTACCTTGAACTTGAAGGTTCCAGTTTTAACTTCCGGCATATACTATGCTCTTTCCTTCACACATTAAAGGAAGTTTCTGAAATTATTACCTTTTCTTGGAGAGCATTAAGAGAGTCCAATTTGTGAGCTATGTAGTGTATAATCCTACCAGATAATAGCTGTTTATGCATTTCTCAATTATATTGCCTTGTGAGAAAGCCGATATTTACAATCATGAGGAGAAATACTCTTGAAAGATTTTTTTTTTTTCTTTGCAGTAGGCTGATTTGATTGACTTTGAACTCTGTGATGCTAATGTGTATTGGGCCGTTTTATTGAAAGTAATGAAAGAAGGGCAAGCAGTGCTTATAGGATCTTTACTTTTTCCCTGGGAATCCTCCTCATTCTGCTCATGTCAGGGCAGGAGTTAGGTACTGGAGTAACTATAGATTTCACCGTTAACTATGACCAGAGATCTGACAAGTATGCAGGTGTTCAAAGGTTCATGAGTTAAAATGCTGAAACCTTTGATGAATTTTTGATGGCTGCATTTTTAATACAGGTCGACCTTCTTCCTTTGAGGCCGCATGCCAGATTAATTGATAAATAGTAGAAGTCTGTAGTGCTGGGTTCTCCTAAGCAAAACAAGTAGGAAAATCCATAAAAACCTGCCTTTCTGCCTCCTTAGAAGTACTTTAAAAAGGCAAAATTTAAAGTGGTTCTGACTCTACCTTTTCTTTCTCCTACAGTTAGAGGACCAAAATCTGCCATGGTCTTTAATAGAGATGGGTTATTGTATTCTAAAAGTTTACATGAAGGTGTTAAAACTGAGGTTGAGAGAGAGGACTTTCATGTAGACATAGTGTGAATCTATTGATAATGTCCTTATCAGGAGCAGGTCCACAAATACAATTATAAATTATATGAAAAGAACTGATACAAATCTGGCTATGAAGAAGTCATCGGAGAGGAAGAAATGTTTAAGTTGACTTCCTTTTGTTGTTCCTCTGTGACAATTATTTTGTTCCTTGTTAGCCTCTGTAGATCTCCAGCTATATTATTTCCATCATCATCATAACTATTTCTGTGAAATAGGAAATCAAAGTAATCAATTTTGCAAAGCTAAATTTGATAAGCCACAAAGGATAACTTACCTCTTTTAATTTAATGAGTCATCAAGTGCGAAGTTATCTGTTTCTTGCCACCATGAACAAGTGGCCCCATAAATAATTGACATCTTTATCCAGGTCTGCGGCAGCTTCAGAGAGATGGAAAATACTGAGTCAAGTTCATCATACTGACTTTGTGATAGTGACAGTGCCTGTTCTTTAACTTTTTACTCCCTCCCCCCCCCCGCCGCCCCATTATCTTTTGCTTGTTCCTGTCTCAAGTAGAAGTTCGTTATTTGGCGTTGCACCACCCCTGCCAAGCTAATGCAACAAATGCTGCTAGCACTTCCCCATTTCCCCACTTAGCAGGCAGTGTGGGTGAGCTCTCCATGGTTCTGGATTTGGGGGTTTTTTTGTCTGACATCAAGGAGAATTTCTGTTTTTGGGAGGTTTTGAAAGATCACCTTTCTGCCAGGAGTACTCATAAGATCATTAGGACCAGTAATTATCGTTGCAGTTTTGAAGTTTTTCATAGAAGTTTTCACAATTCTCTTGAACAATTCATTCCCGTAGCAAGTGTTCGGATATTCTTTTTTTTATATATATATATATAAACACAATTGCTTGCCTTGCAATTGAATGAGATTTTTTTCTACTTTAGTGAACTAAAAAAATGGTCACTTATTACTCCTAGTAAGAAAACCATTGATTTATGAACCTTTAATCACTCATTAATGGAATAGGTTTTATTTGGAAACTCATTAAATACAGCTGTGGTACACAACAGACTTTAGGCATAAGGAAGACTATACTGAAAAATGAATATCTTTGTAATAATCCTTTTGTAATAAAGGAGTTTTATTTTGCTTTAAGTATGCAATGTGATCTATCAGAACCAGTGACTAGAAATCATACTGGTGAAAGAGTGTGTACATTTTAAATGAGTATTGTGGACCTTAAACCATAGAACAATCAGTGTGAAGCAAGTTTAGGTTTTCATTTAATATATAGTATTATTATGTGTCAGGCGCCATTTTAAATATTTTATAAAAATTAACTCATTTAACTTAATTTCAACAAGAACCCTTTGAAGCAGATAGTATTATCATCCCATTTCACGGATGAAAGAAACTGAGGGAGAAAATTAAGTAAATTGCTCAAGTCTACATAATCAGTTAAATAATAGAACCAGGATTTAAATACAGGCATTGTGTCTCCACAATCCGTGCATTTAACCTCTACCCTCTGCTAATGTGGAAGACATGCTGAGAGAGGCATCAAACAGAACTTAAGTGATAATCATGATTTGAGAGAACACAAAAGGACTTTAATAAATAGGCAATTTGAGGGTTGTCACCAAGTAAAAGATAGGTATTTGATTTTATTTCCCTGGTTTGATTTCTACTGTCACTACATGGGAAATTAAGTTTACTAAAGTGAAGGCCATAAGTGGCAACAGAGAAGGGAGTCTGAGAGGATGAATGAAGAAAGCAAAGAGGTGTTTAAAATTATAGACACTCTACCTAGACTCAGGGGGAAAAAAAAAGATGGTATAAAAGAAGCCTGGTCAAATAAAATTACAAAGAATTATGGAGAAAGAGGGGATATGGCCCTAGGATTCAAACAGTTGGGCTTTCCCCCCCCAATAAGTTTTATGGTTATGATAATAATAGTTATTACTTAGATACTGTTTTCCATATGACGGGCGTTTTTCACTTTAGATGTATTAGCTCAGTTACTCTCAAGAATGTTATGAAGTAGGAACTATAATCATGTCCATTTTCCAGATGAGGAAATCAAGGCCTAAAGAGGTTGAGAGACCTAGAGAAGGTTGCCAAGATAGTAACTGTATGATGGTATGAGTACCCACAATCTGGCTGCAGAACCCACCCTACTAACCCCTGTGGCTTCCAAGAAAGTTTAAGGATGGGTTGACTATATTTTCAACATTCCTAAGTCTTTCCAACTTCTTAAAATTTTTCTTTGTTGTAAAACTCTAAAGTGGACTGTACCACATTTAGAGTTTAAAAACTATGTTAATTTTTAAAATCTAGAATTGTTTTTGAAGTTCACTGTTTCATATTTACCATATACTACTATGGAAATTATCATATGAGCCATTGCAGTGGTCCCAAGAGAGTGGTTTGCCATCCTCATGTTGTAGGATGATGAAATTGAGGCTGAAATTTGTTATGCCTATATCGTACCTATGAATGACCAAGTGGGTCTTGTAATTCCTTCATCAGGACTCTTTCCACAAAACATATAACTTGCCAAGAAACTTAAAATATATGAGAGGATTAAAAGAATTACATTCAGGGATGCCTGGGTGGCTCAGTTGGTTAAGCGTCTGCCTTTGGCTCAGGTCATGATCCCAGGGTCCTGGGATTGAGGTCTGCATCGGGCTCCTGGCTCAGCAGGGAGCCTGCTTCTCTGCCTGTCGCTACACCTGCTTGTGTTCTCTCTCTTTCTGACAAATAAATGGATAAAAATCTCTAAAAAGAAGTTGAAATCATTTCAATTAAAGAAAAAAAGAATTACTTTCAATAAGCACTGTCCCCTAAATCTTCATTACTAGTATTTTTTGATTGCTTATTATCTATGCTTAAAAGTATAACTTCAGTAACATGTAAAATTTGTTGCCAAGTCTTAAGCAGAAACATACATTAATATTATTTTAACCAGGGATGGTTGTTAAGGAGAGTTAATTATGGCAACATCAATGACAGAAAGAGTGGGGGAAACAACTTTATAAGTTTTATGAAAGGAAATTCTTAATATTAGATCATTACCCTTTTGGTTGTGAAGAAGCCCTTTGGAGATTCTGAATATCATTTACTATCTTCCCCAAAATATACAGTTTTGCATATGACTTGTAGATTTATTTATAAATAAATAAAAAATACATGTGTGTTTGTGTGTGTCTTTTGAAATTGTTCATTTTGTTGTTTTGTTGGTGGTGGTAATTGGTGAGGATGATAATATTGTCATCAGGGAGATTTAAAATTTTGATTTGCTGAGGATTAAGGAAGAGTCTCTTTTTTCCAGTTATCCAAAGACCAGGTGGAAGAACATCAGAGCAGTGGGAAGTTTGGACCCAGGGAGTAACTTATTGTTAATCTGAGGTTTAATCATTTTTTATGTGGCAGAGATCAGCACCACAACATTTTTAAAAAATATTTTTATTTATTTTAGAGAAAGAGTGTGTGTGCGCAAATGAAGGAAAGCGCAGAGGGGGAGAGAGAATCTCAAGAGGACTCCCTGCTGGGCAGAAGTGGGGCCCAGAGTTCCATCTCAAAAGCCTGATGAGATCATGATCTGAGCCAAAACCAAGAGTCAGACGCTTAACCAGCTGAGCCACCGAGGCACCCCAGCGCTTTACATTGTATTCATGTGCAATCATTCCATTCTTTCTTTGGTATTCTAGAAGTACAGTGATAATTTTTGGTTTAGGACAGAATCTACAAATAAACAGTTTATTTTAAGTTTTAATGTAGTCCTCAATTCAGTTTGAGAATTACTTAGAACTGGACTCTACTTCACAAAAGCAGGTATAAGATTAATCCATAATGTGTCATTGTTATAAGGTCTTTAGCTTAATCTCCTCCATCAGCTTCTGTATAACCTTTGTAATCCTTTGACTATATTTTATTGCTGTTGCCCTCAAAACCAGTTACTGCTTATTATAGACACAGTGCTGTTATTCTGAAAGTCTTCTCAACTGTGGTGTCTATATAATGCTGTGATATGGGAATCAGGGGTAGTATGGAGAAAAACAACAAGAAGGTGGGTCAGGAACACATGAAGTAAGTTCTGCCCGGTAGTTATTTTATTTTTTAATTTTTTAAGGATTTTATTTGAGAGAGAGCGCAAGCACGAGAATGGGGTGAGGGGCAGACAGAGAATCAGGCTCCCCATTGAACATGGAGCCCGACGTGGGGCTTGATCCCAGGACTGAGATCATGACCAGAGCTAAAGGCAGAGGCTTAACCCACTGAGCCACCCAGGCGCCCCATGCCCAGTGGTATTTTAGATAAGTCAAATGTCAGAGTTAGGTTAGGCAAGAGTGTTGTCCGGCAAGGCACAGAGAGGCATTAGTGTCCATGTATTTGCCATCCTGGAGTGGAAATAGGAAGCCATTTCTCCTCTATCTAGCCCTTGGAGCCCATTGAATTGCTCTGTGTGATCTTGGGCTTTGCTTACCTTCTTCCCCATAGAATTAGGTTTTTTTTTCCCTTAAATTATTGATAAGCCTATGCATTAATAGCAATTTCAGAATAGTGGCCTAATCTACTTCCTTCAGTTGAACAGAGAAATTCCTAGTATGAATATTGGTAATGTTAATTAGATAACAAACGAACCCATTTGAGATTCTTTGAGCAACACGTATAAAGGGAAAGTTACATATAACATCCATGTAAAGCTACCTTCAAAATTGTCCTCCCAAATTCTTACCTCATTGTAAAATGCATCCCTGCTCATTTATTGACCAAATGACATGTTTTATTAGGCTTGCATTATTTTTTAAAACTTTAATTAGTTAATCTAAAATTAAAACATAAAATTGGAAATGCCATATAAAAATTCAGATTTTGTTCTCTAGAAAGAGAGACACCGAAAATCTGGCCACAGCATGTGTGCCTTCCTCTAGAATAGCCGTCTGCTGAAACTGTGCATGCTGTCCCTTTGCCTGAGCTGTTGTCCCCCAGGTCCTCTCCGTGGCCATCAGGCCTCTTCACTCATTGACATTCCCTGCCTTAACCCGGGGAGCCCTTGAGTTTATAACCTCTGCTCTAGAGCTCCATCATACTCACTTACTGAACAGCAGCAACAACAAAAATTGTAAGTTTAGCCTACCTTCTGGAGTACTATTTGATTATAAGAACACAAAGAGAGCAAAGCACTGAACTTGAACCACTGCCCTCTACAAGTGGTAGAGAAAACATGTCAAAGGACAGACATAGTTCTTTCGGCACAGCTGACCTAAATGGTGTTAGACAGATTGCCTTTACTATATAAAGGGAGGGATATGAATGGTTCTTTTATTCTAAGATGTTAACCTAGAGCCTGGTTATACTTAAACTTTGTCAGATTTTAAGGTATCTCTCACTTTATTTACATAATTTTCAACAAGCCAGAATTGACTGTTTATAAAATTGCATGAAGGTCAGCCATGATTTGGGGAAATAAGTGGCATTAACATGCCTTTTCCTTGTAAATTAGCGATGTTTCTGCCTGAGGTTAACACTTGAGACATCAAGCGACAAAGGTTTGTCATCTGAGACTGCCATGATGCTGAAAATGATAACATTAACTTGTTCTAGTTCTGAGAAATAGGTTAGCTAATGTAGAATATTTTCCTAATAGAGTGAAACCGGTTGGGATATTGGCTTAGCAAGTATTTGACCAGAGTGTGATGGAATTACTTAAATTATGTAGGTACTCAATAAGATATTCTAAGTATCTGCAGTGAATACAATGTTTCTACCATGAAAAACATCAGGTATGCTATAATGTCAAATGAAGTGTTATTGTCCATATTCTACTAATAGAGACTGGAGCTACATTGCTGAACTCATTTTGATCTGTTACTCTGGTCTTGCTTCCTTGCTTGTTTCTCTCTTTCTTGTTATTTTATAATGGGAAGCCAGAAAGCTAGATTCACAGATTTTTAAAATGTCTTCAGAATTCCATAAAATTGATACTTACAAATGATTTTAATAGCACCTTGATACTGTAAATATTGCCCAATTACTTATCATCAGGGTCAGATTTGGGTTTTATTTCTTGTCAGACATAAAACAGAGCAATTCAGAATAGATGGAATTCTGTCAGATGCTCAAACACAACTTCAGTTGTGCCAGACTCTGCCCTCAGCAATGTGAGCAAACTTCAAACGGAAATGCACATGAACAGTTAAAAGAAAATGCTGGATCCCACCTGTTGAATCTTCTGTGAAGTAATATGTCTGTAATGTTGATAAGTTTTTAATAACCCATACAGGGCTTTATCTTTTAACATTAAATTTATCTTAAAGTTTGGCTTTTCTGGGCAATGTATTTTATTCTCCAGTATCTTAGAGAACCTATCCATCTACTAATGTATATTCATTAATAAAGAATTAAAGTTTTATCAACCAATTACCAGCACATTTATAAATTTACATTGAAATCTTCATTTTCAATGGGATGTTTTCTTTATCTGACTTAAGGTCGTGATCCTTATGGAGGGCTGGAAGACATAAACACAGTTCACAGAATCAACAAATAAAATGTTGGTGTTTATTTACCTTTGGGGACAAGATGATAACTGAAATACATTTTTTAAAAATGGGTGCTTTTGATGGCTTAAGATTCCGTGGTGATAACAATGAAATGAACAAAATCATTAGCCTGAGAATAGATACATGAAGACTAGCCTCATCTTCTCAATTGCTTCTAGTGATAACATCAAGTTTCACCTGTAAATCTTAGGTCTTAGCAACAAAGAATATACCTCAATTCATGGCCAAATAGAGGAAAAAACCTAATAAGCAAACTCTTTTTCTTCACTGCACATAAGTTTGTGGCATGTTAAGTCCAGGGGTAGAATTTGTGGTTTTAGTGGACATTGTCTAGAATTCATTTTACTGTGGTCCTAGAATTTGGAAGAAGATTGTGGTAGATTTTTGTTGGGGAGAAAAGGAAATAAAAATAAAACAATTTCTATCTGATGTAGAAGCACAAATTCTAACGAACACTTTTTCAATCCTTTGATTGCAGTTTACAAGCACTGAGAAAGGAGAAATCCCGAGATGCTGCTCGCTCCCGCCGGGGAAAAGAAAATTTTGAGTTCTATGAATTGGCCAAGTTGTTGCCTCTTCCGGCAGCCATCACTAGCCAGCTTGACAAGGCATCCATCATTCGACTTACCATTAGCTATCTGAAAATGAGGGACTTTGCTAACCAAGGGGACCCTCCGTGGAACTTGCGAATGGAAGGCCCTCCACCTAACACATCAGTAAAAGGTAAGTTTTAAGCCCCTGTTTCTTCTGGAATATGGTGGTCTGTAGGTGTCTCTAAGATGAAATGTTTACCATCATCCTTTCTTCTTTTCCTGCATATCAAATCCTTTAAAGGGATACAAATGTGGAAATCTGAACTCTGCATGAGAAAGACACCATGTGAAGGTGAAATAAACCTCTTCTATTTATTTTTTATTTTCCAAAAGTCTGTCAGCCTAAATATTCTATAGCTTTACATAAGGTTTCAGAAAAATGAGAATGAGATGACTTAACATTAAAGTGCCTCTTGGGTTTAATTTGTGTTATGCTAATACATGCAAATTATTGTTGATGGGTGGAGTATAAGGATATTTTTTTAAAGGATGGAACTAATATTTTCTGTCTTTAGTAACTAAAGAGAGGAAGGGAGCAGAGTCCAACTGTAGTAGGCATTTTGAATAATGATTTTACTGACTGATAAACAATTCACTTATTAATTTTTCAAGTCTCCATACCTATTGCCTAAAAACTGTTTGAATATAAACATATTTGTCCTCCAAATCCTTGGTGCATTCTTAAAGCTTATTAATTAAAGGTTTTTAGGTCTTCTTCACTCTAATACATAAGAGAGGTATTTTCTTTTGTTTAGTGAAACTTCTAGTAATTTATAGCATGTTTAGCATATTAATATGCATGCATATGTTTGTTGATGTATATTAGCATTGGCCATTGATTTTCTTTCTTTAATGGTGTGTTATTCAGGGCATTAGACTTTAAGGGATCTGCTAATTTCTTGTGCTCTGACCTTGTATCTAGATCCTTGGTGGACATAAAGCTGGACATTTGGCAAACTTCTAGGCAATTCTGGGGGAAGGAATTAGGTACTTTAGTAAAGTGATTACACCTTGACAACTACCTTTGAAGTCCCGGTACTCCTGGCTATTGGAGAAATGGGTTCTGGTGGGGAGCTGTAACCTCTTAGAGGATTCAAATTAAAATGAGGGATCAAAAGCAGTGACTATTTACAATTGAGAGCTAAGAGGTGTAATCACATATATGTGCATGTGTGAATCTGTTCATATCTCTACATGGGTACTTACAAGCTGTGTTCCTTAGGCTTATGAGAGAAGGAAAATTAGAATTTAAATTGTAACAGGTTATTTCCCTCTAGAGCAGGGCAAACATTTTCCTAAATGGGCTATCTACGAACTGTTGGAGGCTTTGAGAGTCTCTCAACTCTGCCCCTGTAGCATGAAATCAGCCATAGACAATATGTAAACAACAGGGTGTGGCTGTGTTCCCATAAAACCATACTTCGCAAAACAGGCAACTGCCACCAGACTTGTCCTGCAAGCCATAGTTCACAGATTCTTGCTCTGGAGCAGAAGAATGACACTGAGAGGTTGAGAAGAATATACAGCAGAGTTAGTTCTTAAGGGCAGGATGTCGGTATAAGGTAGCAAAGTACAAATAAACCAAGGCACACTCATGCTGCCCTTTTACAACCCTTCTGCCCTTAAAAATGGAGCTGTCAAGTTGGTAATGTACCAATCTATGTTCCAGACGCTAAAGTTGTAGCAGATTTTCCCGAGTTAAAGATGTGAATATAGTCTTAGGATGTTGTATCCATAAGAGTTTATTCAGTAGACTGTCATCATGTTTATTTCAAATCATACAAAATGATGAGGGTAGGTGTAACAGGTCAGAAGTCACAGAATGTGCAAAATAGATCCTTGGGTCTCACTTTGAAATGCATTGATTGAGGGACTGGACTTGGCTTAACCTGTTTAGCGCAGTTACCTTTTATTTCCATTTTTTTTAATTTAAAGGGGTGGGCAGTTGATAGGCTGTCTTGATAGCAGTGGTTACCAAAGTAGAAAAATGGTTCCGTGGTTTGTCCGTTCTTCTGTGGGGTGATAACCCTGCTAACTTTTAGAATCCTGACCTTTTAGAGATGTAAAATTCTAGCTCATGTAGAACCATGCCCTCATTTACAGACAAGGGAAATGACCTAGAAACAGTTTAAAGTCAAGTATTAGAGTTAAAACGAGAATCCATTGTCTTGCCTCTCTGTTCAGTGCTCTAGGACATCATATTGTTTCTAGAAATGATATTTGGTTTGCATCTTTTATCGAACATTCCAGGTCAGGATCCTCTCAGTTTTGATTAGGACTGAAAAGTCATTTTTACTTTGTGGTAAATCAGTTAAACTCTATATTTATGATAAAGATGGACACAAAAGATAAAATACGATCTCCGCTGTCATGAGCATTTCGGTCCATGGAAGGACATGGTGATGTCAGTGAGAGAAATGGGAAGGTTGAGATGGGTATTTAGGAGGCTGGAAGGAGATAACCAATGTGATTATTTTGAAAATTCCATGCAGATGATGGCAGAACGTCCAATTTGATACACGTGTACTCCCACTCCTATAAACGGGTGATAGTGAAGGTGTAAGCATAGTGACTCTCTCCCGTTGACTGTGGCTTTCTAAAGTTGCTAGGAATGCTGTGGGGACTTTCTGTAAGCTGGTTCTCCCGTACAATAGATGTGTATTTTATTGCTCTCCTCACATTCTTTAAGGCAAACCTGTTACTTATTCTGATCAAACATTCATGAAACAACATCAAAAGAAATTCATTTTAATTTATTAAGGTCTTCTATGTTGTGCCCTTGAAGAAGTTCATGTGGATAAACAAGCTTATATAAATAGCCTACAGCATCTTGTGAAGTGCAGTTCATAATCCAACAATAAAACAATGGACATTATACTTTGTGCTTCTCCAAGCAGTCTCTTGAATAAACCTAAAGGCATTGGGAAATTTATTTGAAAAGTACTTACATGTTGTAGGCAATTTTTTTTAATGTGATGAGTTGTTCATGTTAATAATTAAATTTCAAAGCTTGAATTTAAATTTGTCCCACACAACTATATAGAAACTTAATCATTTTAATTTACTGCTTCAGAAAGGTCCTTCGCTCTGCCCTGTATTCATCACATCTTTTCTTAAAAGTCTATAAAGGTTGATGAGTTTGTTTTGTGATGCCCATTGTGTATAGATTATTACAAGTTATGCTTGCAGAAAGAACACTCAGGTGACAGTGTGTAATGTGTCCTGAGTCAATTACTTCATGGAAATGATATGTTAAGCAATTGGAAGGTAACAGATAGTTTTTTCCATTATTTTAGAAATATCTGTATTGTTATAATACAGATCAAATCTACAATGAACATTATGCATTATTCAAGAAATGACCAGGCATTCTCAGCAGTGTTTCAGCTAAATAACTGATGATTGTAACCTTTAAAGAAATCTCATTGTGGTGACTGTTGGTAAATCACTTCTCCATTCATAGTAATCTCTATTTAGAGGCTATCTAGAAACCATTATATCTTTTATTAATCTTAAAAGCAATAGCTGCTGATTTGACATTTGCTAAAACTAGATAAATTTTCTGTCTTTTTAATATCACAGACTTCAGTCAATTTTTGGTGTATATCTGCTACAACTCTATTAATCCAGGAATATTTACCACTGTAAGCATAAGTTTTGTTTCAATTTAAGCATCTCAACTTTTAAACAACAATTTGTGTATGTGTGTGACAGGTAACAATGCTAAGATATGTAAAATATAAGACATTTTTAGCCTTTCAAAGGAAACCGTTGAAAAATATTGCAAGACAACTGGTGATTAAAATTGACTGAACACATGAGGGAAGAACTTTACTATTTTCATAGAATTTTCCTTCACTCTGTAAGGCTCCTATTGTGAAGGAAGTGGTAGATATTTCTTTTTTTTCTTTAAATAAGAGCAGTTATTTTTTTAAGAGGTTTTATTTATTTATTTGACAGAAAGATAGCACAAGTAGGCAGAGGGAGAGGGAGAAGTAAGGCTCTCCGCTGAGCAGGGAGCCCGACGTGGGGCTCGATCTTAGCACCCTGGGATCATGAACTGAGCCAAAGGCAGATTCTTAACTGACTGAGCCACCCAGGTGCCCCGAAAGTGGTAGATATTTCTGAGAGGAGAGACCTGCAGGTCTTTATTCGAGGAATGCATGATCTGTCTGTAGCCAAATACCAGATTGTTACTTTAGCAATCATGTTTCAGGGATCTGTTTAAAACAGTCATGTGTAGCAACTGAGTATAGGACATCTTTCAGAGTAACACTGAATTACTACTATACTGGTTGTTCCCCAAACTTAGATAGCATTTTATAAAAATGGTTCTGTTACCATAGAAGGTAGAGAATCCAAGACTGTCTACGTGGTTTTTCTTCTTGGTCTAAGCAGCTCAGAGGTCTTCCAGTTCCTGTTCCGGCATTTTACTGTGTGCTGACATACATTTACTTCTACCAACCGACATTCATACCTGGGGACAAATGGCCCACTCCTCATTATTAAAAAAAAAAAACAAAAAAACACATGAAATGCAATATCTTAGAATCAGTGCACAGCATGTACACCAGCCTGTGGTATTCTTTCTTTTTACACAGGCAAATGGTAGTACTCAGATTGAACCCTTAGGTTCTGAACAAAAGCTTTCCCATAGGGGTAGGAGAGCAGGATAAAAGACAGCTACTTGATTCTTATTTGGTTCCTATTCTTGCCTCTACCACCTTCAGTAGACTGGGGGCCCAACTCCCTGCTGTGGTCTCCAGTTTCACTTACCTCGATCTAAAGTCAGGGGTGGGAGGCGCCTGGGTGGTTCCAGTCGATAAGTGTCTGCCTTCGGCTCAGGTCATGATCCCAGGGTCCTGGGATGGAGCCCCACGTCGGGCTCCTGGCTCAGCAGGGAGTCTGCTTCTCCCTCTCCTTCTGCCTCTCCCCCTGCTCATGCTCTCTGCTCTCTCTCTCTGTGTGTGTGTCTCTGTGTCTCAGTGAATAATAATAAAAAAAAATCTTTAAAAAAATAAAAATAAATAAAGTCAGGGGTGGCACCATGGGGAACCTGGGTGGCTCAGTCGGTTCAGTGTCCAAATCTTGGTTTTGGCTCAAGTTGTGATCACAGGGTCGTGGGTTCAAGTCCCTGAATCAGGCTCTGTGCTCAGTATGGAGTCTGCTTCTCCCCCTATCTCTCTGATTCTCCCCCCACTCATGGTCTCTCCTCTTTCTCTCTCAAATACATACATACATACATACATACGTACGTACGTACATACATACATAAAATCTTCAAAGTCAGGGGTGGCACCAAGTGGAAACGAGGCCAACCAAAAGCTGAGCTGCCAATGTTCTCACCTGTTTATTTTGGTAGCAAGTGCTAGGTTTTGCTAGTATATGGAAATACGATGAGATATAATTGCCTTTTCTTAGGTATGCTTCCAGGAGGGCTTTTTAATTACATGTTGTTATCCTTTTAGAGCTCTCTAGTTAAGTTATGACTTCTGAAGGAAGTTCCTTGAAGAACTGGCCTTTTACTTTATTATATTTACGTCATGACAGGACAAGCCTTTATATCGCCATGCTTCCCTAGGATTGTCATCTCTAGAGCTTGGGCATGAAGGGCTTTCCGACAAATGTGGACTTGGTGGTGGCAGGGTACTTCTCTGAGACTGTAATTCTGTGCAGTTCTTTATTTTCTCAGGAGAAGCTTCGCTCTCTACAGAGGGGTCTGGTCCACATTCAGCATGAAGCCTGGAAGGGCACTGCTAGTTTCCTGTCACACGCCCCTGTCAGAGAGTTGGACTGGTCACCATTACCTTCAGTGCGCCTGGCACTGTTGCAGATCCAGAGCTACCCTCAACTCCAAACGCTGATTCAGGGGAAGCCAGGTTGGGAGCGTGATGACTGACAACACGTGCATTCTCTTGTGTGCTAGTCAGCCGGTGCCAGGGCAGCAAGCCATCAGCCTATCTCAGCAGCACGCCGCAAGGCTTTGACTCCTCGGGTTGCTCCGGATCTTTCTGGGGGTGGGCAGATTGAGGCTGAGCTGAGCTGGGTGGTTTACTTCTTGCCACAGCTCTGTCTGGGCTTGCCTCCTTCCTCAGGGGTCAGCTCAGGTCCCCCCTGTCGGGACAGCAGAGATTTGGGAGAGGCTCTTTTCGTGGTGAAGGCAAAGGTGTAAGAGGGATGAGCAAAAGACAGAAGACTTCTTCCGGAATTTTTTGTGGAGACTTTTGGAAATGTGGACAAAAGAGTGCGCAAGTACTTTTGCATTCTGTGTCGGGATTCATCAGTGTGTTCCTCTGTCTGCTGTCAATCTTCTTTGTCGCTAGCAATACTGAATACCTCAAACCATACGTTTGTACCTTTGTACATTCCACCAACTAACCAGAATGCCCCTTTCTTTCTTTTGGTTTTGCTGGATCCTTGTTCATCTTTAAAAACCCAGCTCACATGTCGCTTTCTTGGGTAAATTTTCTCTCCTTCCCCAGAACATTAATTATTTGTTCCTATAGGTTACTGTTAGAGTCTTTTTTTGCTTTAGTATCAATTCATAATTCATTTCTTACTATACCTATCTCTGTCTTTAGACTGTGAGCTACTTGAGGGAACAGTCTTGGACATCTAATGCATGTCTATATCTCCACGTACAGGGCCCAGGAAAGTAAGTATTTAGCCATGTTTATTTTAAATTAAATTACATGGTACCACATTGTATCTTGGGATAGCTATTAGCTGACGAGAACTGTGGGTGACTCTAAGTCATAGGCCGGGATGAAGAAAGAAAAGAGTTCAAAAAAGGAAGGGTGGAAGAAAAATAGAGGGAGAATAATAGGAATAGTGTGAAACCAAAGGGAAAATAAACAGTGTATGGAGTAGGAGCTAGGAGGGGTGGTACCCCCTGCCCCACGATGAGCTGCCTTCTCCTACCAACCGTTTTCTCTCATGTAATGTACAGGCTAAGGAGTTGACAGTTAAAAACAATAGTCTTAAGAAACCCATGTCTTGGGTGTATAAATTCAAGTTTATTCGATCAGTAGCCGAGTATTTTCTCTTAGTTTTCTGCTGGCTGTTGTGGGGGCATATGGAGAAAGGATGAGGCATAGCCCTGGCCTTGCAGTATTTACCATTTATCGAGAAATAAAAGTGGAAGGGAAGGAGGGAGGGAGAAAAGAAGGAAAATGAGAGCTTTTGATAAAATTAAATAAACAGTATGACCTAGGTTAGAAAGGCCTCTCTGGTCCTCAGTTTCTCCTTTGAAGTTTCCTTTTGGGAGTGGTTCTGGTCTGAGTGATTACTAACTCTCTAATCCCAAACCCCAATTTTTTAGAAAGGATTTAGCAAATTTTGTCTCAAATTAGCTTCTCCTGAGACCCTTGGGGTTTTTTAAAGCTGTTGATTAGTAATTTCAAAAGCCATGTGCTCTAACTTCTATTCTGCTAATATTTCTGTTTTCCTTCTCTTTTACTTAATTCCCCTTTACAGGAAGGTATCGCGTCTCCCTGGTGCTTTGGGCTCAAAAATACATGATGTAGTTCCTTCTCTTAACAGATTTTATCCGCTGATTATCAAGATTTGCATACGCGCAATCATTATAAATAAAAAGAGGAAAGTAACACAGCATACAGTGAAATTTCAAAGTAAACAAGCCAAGCGCCAGATATATGATATAGACAAAATATGAACCTAAAACTTTACATGTTTTTGATTTGCTTTTTACTCTTGGCAAAATCATAGGGGACATACTTACATTCCATGTCACATTCAACTTATTTTAAGAAGTCTACCAGTTCTTGATAATGTAATATTTTAGTCATGGCATTGCCTTCTCCTACACTGTACTCACTTATTTAAGACTTTGAAGTTTATGTGCCCTGTTCTTTAGGGCTGGACTCCTTTAACGTGTTTTTGTTCGCCCTATCACCTCTTGCAAAGCACAATATATAGTTTCAGTGCTCTGCAGATAACAATATTTCATGGGTATAGCGAAGAAGGAGTCACCTCTGACTGCTTTATATGATTGAAATTGTACTGTGGCTTTAATTTTCAGAAACAGCTTTCTTGATACTGTGCATAACTCTTGGCTGTGCCTTAATAAACATGTGGTGACCTCCACCTGTAAAACTAATGTGGCTTTGAATACTGATTGACTGCAGCTTTTCACACCCTTCCTGGGTCCATAATATGTCAGCAAATGTCAGTGCGTGGGCAGAAGGAGGCCGAAAGAATGTGGGGCTTAAAGATTGTACAGATCGTCTGTTTCAGTCCCCCTGTGATTGTGTTGAGGAAACTGAGGGAGAAAGAACCTTAGTGATAGAAACAAAGCCAGTAACAGACTTGGAGCTAGGATTCGGACCTCTGGAATTCCAGTTCAGCACCTTTCCTCCATAATAAAGAGCGTGTCCTTTCTCAGTTCAGCACAGGTCACCAGCTGCCCGTAGGCATGCCTTTCCCCACTTGTATTGTACATGGACGTGTGTGCACATACATGGCTCATGTGTAGAGACCGGCCCTTTTCAGATCAAATGTTACTGTATCCAAATTCATGAAACATTTTGAGGCTATTCAAAGACAACGGAGTCCCAATTCAATGAAAAAAAAAATCATTTAAGGCATTAAATGCTAAAATTAGGGGAGACTGCATGAAGGGTGTATTGGAGCTCTCTGTCCTAACTTTGCAACTATTCTGTGAATCTAAAATTGTTCCAAAATAAAAAGGTTCTTTTTTTTTTTTTTAAAGCACTATAATGTACTCTAATGACAGAAACATAAGAAAAACAGACCTCGGGGCTCCTGGGTGGCTCACATGGTTGAGCGTCTGACTTCTGCTCAGGTCATGATCCCGGGGTCCTGGGATCAAGCCCCATGTCGGGGTCCTGGCTCGGCGAGGAACCTGCTTCTCCCTCTGCCTCTCTCCCTGCTCATGCTCTCTCTTTCTTTCTCTCTCTGTATCTCTGTGTCTCAAATGAATAAATAAAATCTTCAAAACAAAACAAAACAAAACAAAAAAAACAGACCTCTACCCAAATGGAAATGTGTTCTGTCCCAGGTTCCTGCTGTTTCACCTGGTCGCTGTTGAGTGCTCAGAGGCTCATGCTTCTCTAGGGCTTCGTTCCTGGTCTTATTCCTTAAGAAATGTGATTAACTGACAACTGCAGTGTCATTCGGGATATGGAAGAAAAGAACATTGATTAAGCTGTTTACACAGTTTTCTCAAAAAGTTTATAAACCACCTCGTCCCATCAATAAGGAGTCACACGAGCCCAGTTGTACGGCCCTGGTTATTCTCCCTCCTTTCTTCACTGAAAGTTAGAACTAGTGTTATATTGTCTGTCTTCACACTCTGCCCAATGATCACCCAGAAGGGGAAGTTAGAGAGCCAAGACAAAAACTAGTTAACAGATTCTAGGACGGGGGTCGGGAAATGTGTTCTGGAAAGGAGCAGATGGTAAGTACTTGGGCTCTTGTGGGCCGTGGAGTCTCTGCTCCTGAGCTCTACTGTTAGAATGCAAGAGCAGCCACAGACCACCTGTGCACAGCTGAGTATGCCTGAATGTCAATAAAACTTTATTTGTGAATGCTGAACTCTAGTTATGACATACCGTGAAACCTTAAGAGTTTTTTGTAACCGTTAAAATTTTTTTTTTAATTCTTATTTTATGGGTTGTATAGAGACAGATAGCAATATGGATTCGACCTGCACGCTATAGTTTACCAAGCCCTGTGAAGAGCTTCAGCACTGGAAGGGAATTAGGGACTTTTTTAGAACCCACGTGGTAAGCAGCATATTACTAGTAGTAAAGTGTTGAGCCTTGCAGTTGTTTTAAAAAGTGTATTGATGATAATAAATGGTGGGTAACATGCCTCCTGAAAAACTTATGTTTTTATCTTCAGAGCTAGTGTGTGTTCGTGTAATCTACTTACTTACTGTGATAGCCAGGATAACCAAATTGTATGCCAGCCAGGGGCGTGGTGGTGAGTAATTTCCTAGGTTTCCATGGGTGTGTACTGTTCTCTACATTGTGTGTATTGCTGAAAACCTAAGCGACAGTCCTACTAAGTCAGTGGCTTAGTCTTCTGTAGATGAAGGATCTTATTAAAGAGCAACATAAAGCTTTGTCTACTCAGGACTGTTGTTCAGCCATTTTGACATGACTAATCAACAACCGGCCAGTTCAATTAAATAATTGTTTTGATTGATTTCCCCACATAATATATTAGGTGTCCTTCTGATTCAAATGGGGGCTTAAGGCGTGATATGGCTATAACCATCATGACAGAAATCATTAGAAATAAGAAATTTGGGATTTGGATATAAGAAATCCAACATTATTATGAACGTTAGAATGAATAAGTTTGGAATTAGTTATTTGCAGGTAGAATTGAACCTAGTTCCAAAACTGCATGTACCTAAAATGGAAAAATATGACTAGACTATACAGAATCGTCTCATTTCAACCATTTACTAAAGAGACGAGGTTACTGAAGTACTAAAGGGTAGTCATTAAGAAATACTGTTGTGCTCTTCGGCCATTGTCCCTTGAGACTGTCAATCACAGGGTGTTGGGTGAGTGCTCAAAGGGTGAATAGTACTGAACCAAGTAGTGGAGGAAATTAAAATTCGTGGGTTTCTCATCCTCACTTCCCAAAGCTCTAAAGAGACTTAAAAATATATTTTTCAGTAGTGGTTTGTAATTAAAGCACATCACTCATATATAATTTTACAGTTTGGGAAATAAGGCTATGTTGAATATCAGCACTGATGATGAAAACAGACTGTGTACACAGTTTGGGTTTTATATAAATACTTTAAAATATTGGCTTTCTTCAATAAAAATAGATGAATAGTATCCAGGTTTTTACAAGAATTTTAGCATAAAAGCGAAATTGCTATCATTTTCTATTTTGAAAAGAGACATGAAGATCGCATAACAAAATGTGTAAAATGCAGCATGTTCTAGCTAGCTGTGACAGAAAATGAGGATGCAGATGCAGGTAAGCCTCACTCTGGGCATACACAGGACCTTTTGTAAAGCAGTGCAGCGATGTTTTCTTAGTTGATACCCGACCTAACGTGCCCTTCATTGTCTCTCCTACGGACACTGAACTCCCAAAGTTGCAGAAAAGTCTGGGTCAAGTTGTTCAGCCTGTGCTATTGTGGGATTTACATCCAGCAGGCAATCAGACTGAAGCTTTCGGTTGTGAGTCACTACATGTTTTGCCATACAAACATCTTCTGGAAAAGTTTACAGAGATGAGAGAAAGGGACTCTTGTAGGGAATTCTGACAGCCTATAACAAAGGTACGGTGCATGTAAACAAGGTCAGTGGAGCCAGCAAAATGTGTGAATGCCATAGAAACTGATACTCTGTATCATTTCAGTAAGCCTTCAGAGCCTTACTAATAGTATGTTCTTGGTCAGCACAGTTGGGCGCTTCCAAGTTCAAATCTCCGTGACTGTGAACAAGTGACATTTCTTTGGCCTCAGTTTGCCTAGAAAATGGGGTAGTTGGACTTGAGAATTCAGCTGGTCTTATACTGCAGTGAGCCTAGATTTTATTGCGAGGCTTAAGTTTAGAAACTAACAAAGGCATGTTAGGAGCCCTTTTTAGGATTTTTCTCATGTCAGAGCTAACCTGTATTTTTGTTTTGTTTTGCTTGTTAAGATTGTATTTCTGAAATGATGTTAATCAGGAGGAAGAGATGGTCAGCCCACAACATTTATTTAAAAATACTGTTTGAGATTCTAACATGTCAGAAGTCTTCACTTGTATCCTATGACGGAGCAGAGGAAATTGAGAGTTTTGCTTAAAATACACAGGTGATTTGGGGATATTAAGGCAACTTAATGTTATGCTAATGCTTAAAATAATGAGATCTAAAGATTGATGAGATAAATTTTTAATAGGTGGCTATTTCACTGAGATAAAAAGACAAAAGCATTTTTAAAATGGGCTGTATCTGAAATGAAAGGCTGACCCATTGAAACAGTGGATATAATTGATACTTCCCTCAGAATTTTGGTTTTATAGGATATAATCTTATTATATAAATCCTTAGGTTTTAGGGTAACATTTTGTTGTTGTCGTTAGAGATCAGGAATGAGTCCTATTTCTCTTTCATTTTATCACCTGTTTCTGCTCTAGGTCTTCGAGTGCTTATTACATTGCAAGACTCACTAGGCTGTGTGTGGAATGCAAAGAAGGAAAGCAACTGAACCCTCTAGGAGTTTATAATCTAACAGGAGTGACACACATGCTCACAAAATAATAAGGCGAGGTGTTATTCATGTTGAGAGAGGTTTAAGCAAAATGTTGGATAATCTGTTATACATAAATATAGTTACTGCCGTAAACATGGTGACATTTAATGAGAATCGTGGTCGCTGAGATGTCAAGTAAGCTTATGAAGGTTTTTCTTTTCAGAAGAGTATTTTAAACAGAATACCCAAATGGCACGTAGGACACAGAACACTTGTGTGTATTGCTATTATCTGACGATAATTTCAAACAACCAGGAGCATGAATCACATACCACACTTACAAACCAAGAGCTTAATCAAATGTCATCTTCTAGTATCTTAGCATTTCACAGAGATGGAGGAAAGGATGGAATGAGGTGTGTTTTTAAATCTCACAATCCTAATGGATATAGGTTGCAGAAAACCGCCCAGCATCAGAGGCATGAATATAGAAAGGATCAGATCAGATGAGAAGCGGCTGTCCCAGGAAGCTCACGGTAGAATGGCTGAAGTTCCAGCACACCACGGGGACAATGATGGGAGAATCGATTGCTTCTCTTGGCTCCTGGCTCACACACCTCCCACCAAAGCCCGTAATTGGGAGGGAAGACTAGACGGCGTGGAAGAAAATGTTTTGTACTTTCATTTAAATGAGCACAAAGGAAAGGAACAGCTTTGCTTCACATGGGAAGTCAGTCATTTCTTGGGTTGCTAGCTCAATGTTTTAGCAGAACAGCTGTTCAGTACAATGTGGCTTTCTACAAGCAATATTTCTACTGCGAGAAAAGTGGCAGTCTGCCAAAGAGAGTGCCCAGACCAACCCCTAAACAAAAAAAATCTTTTGTCAACGACTCTAATAATTTGTACAATTCAGGAAAGGGGGGTTGCACCGTCTTTGCAGATGTGCATTTATGATGCTATTTTTAAGCAGAGCAGCATGGAAGAATAGATTCGTACGAATCGTAAGTTGATCATTCATTTTAAGCATTTGGCTTCTGCTCCTTCTGAAATTTCACTCTGTGGAAAGAAAACACAGCCAGCCTTGAAACGAGGTAAGGCAGGGTGTGACAACAAGATGAAATCCTTCATTTCCAAACCTGTGATGCTTGCTCAAAAACAAAAAGCTTTGGGGTGTTTTCTTTCCCCCCGCGAAGGAAAGAAATGTGGTTTTTCTGATCCCTCACAGAAGAAACTTGCTATCCTTCAGCATTTTGAGGAAATAAACTCTTAATGAGCCCGCATTCTTTTACAGCAGTCCATTCTCTGAAAATGAGTTTAAGTGCTGAAGGAAATGCCAGAAGCATTTATGCAACCAGCGCCAAATTAATGTGTGTGTTAATTCTCTGTATTTTAACATCACAGACGCTGTGCACTTTCTCTGGTGTGAAACTGGGTTCAGTCTCAGACGTGTCCTCTGCACTCTGGTTACCCAGACTCTACAGCAGTGGATTCTGCCGGCTTTGATGCTGGAGATGGAGTTAAGAAGAGAATTTTTATAAATTGCAGTTCCCTGGGAAAGAACCCTCAAACTTCTCCTAACAGTAAAGGATAAAATCTGATAGAATCCTCATCTTGTGTTTTTTTCTTTTTTTTATTCAACCACCTACTTGATATTGACATAAAGGGAATTAGACTACTCTCTTAAAATATGAAATCATATATTTAAAAGGACATAAAATTAATACAGACCCAGTCAGTAGAGGTGATTCTAGAGCAAAGACAACCGTAGAAGTTTCACTGACTCGATCAAAGGCTTCCTCTAATTTAGACAGCTGGGATCTTTGTTATTGTTGGTGTTTTCTTTTTTAAAAATCCAATCTTTGCCTATCCCATATAGGTATAAAAACTGCTCAGTTAAACGGAGTTGCCTGTATTACTACACCAGGAGTAGTTTGCTCCACTTAGAATGCAGTCCCCTCAAGTTTTAACACTTACATATACTAATGTAGAAGTACTAACCAAGATGATGAGATATTACTAAGATAGGTTATTTTATGCTACTAATGAAGGTATATTCTTAAAATTGTTCTGGTGAGCTGTTTTGTCATAATTCAAGTTGTTACTCAAGTGTTTTTCAAATGTTTCCCGAATTTAATAAGTATTTACAGTGACAATTACAATTGATTACTTAGGTGGCCCCCAGTGGAGGGGCACTGCACTTCGCAAAGTGACAAGTGCCAGACAAATTGTTTCTAAAATGTTCTTTTATATATTAACAAAAACACCCCCCCTTTTTTTTTTTTTTTTACATATTAGAGAAATTCCCTAGGTGCAGGATTTCGGCAGCAATTCATATTAAAAACCGAGTTCTTTCAAAAAAGCAAGTGATGATTCCCCCAAATACATATTTTACATTCACATCTTCAATTTTTAAGATTTGTCAAAGTGAGGAAATAGAAATATAAAAAATAAATTTAAGTTACTGACTTGTGTCTAGTGGCAATATATTTCAGGAATGTATTGGGAGGCACAAAATTATCCATGATGCATTCCTGCTGCTTTACTCATGCCAGCTATTACTTCAGTGACTTAAAGGGTCGATACTTTTTTGATGTGTAAGTGTAAAGCTATATGATCATTTTTCACACTTACGCATTATCTTTCCCCAAAATCATAGGAACAGCATGCCAGTCATTGCATTTTCTGGGATGAGCTGGGTGGAAAAACATGCAAAGATATTGTACATCCATGATCACATTTCATATTTATAAAACTTCATGAGATGAGATCCTTTTTCCTTCTGCATGTAGAGTTATTTTTAATTACTCCAACTCTCTCGGTGCTAAAAGATACATAAGTAAGAAAAAGGGATGTTCGAAGATGGTTTCTTTCAGTGAACTTAGGTGCTTTGTGTACTGAGCAGTTGTACCCAATGAAAGTCATTTAGTTTGGCCCATGATTTATGTAAGTGGCTCAAGAGGCCTGAATCCATTAATAATAGTCTCTGTACAAAACACAAGAAAGACTAAAAATAAAATTCTGTCAATCTGTATCTGTCATAATTCATGTAAAACTCCTATAGAAACAATTGGTATGCGTTTAGTAACCCTACCATCTTGTCTTATCAAGGTGATGATTGCATTCCAGCACATTTCTAGCCAATACCCCCAAAATAGATGGAGTGAGACTGGCAGATAGACAAGTTGATTTGATTGTGGTCCAACTGATGTCCGCACCATTGTTTTTGTTAGCATGTGGGTAAGTTAACTCAGCATGCAGAAAACATTCAGACCTTTCACTAGACTTTACTCCTGTCGAACTTGCTTGACCAAGGTGGACTCGGAGAGTGAGATCGTGAGTCCTGGAGGAACTCACCCCACGACCGGGCATGTTCTGTTGATATAACAAATGACTAAATTACACTCACACACTTCCTCACCTGCAGCTACTTGTTAAGATGAGACCGTATTAGGAGGTTATAATTTCAGAGCACACTAAATTTTTTCTTGTGGTTTTTCACAGTGACGTTATCTTATGAAATAGTGGGACAACTTGCCCAGTGTCAGGTTTATAATCCCCTGCTCTCATTAGCTCTTTGCTGAACTCTTTCTCCTCTTCTGCTTTGCTCTCTCTTGAATTATGTCTGTGGCAAACCTCAGCCTTCGTGTGATTAATGAAAGTTGATATGTTAGTGTAATCTGAGTTCTCAGACTTTGTTCTGTAGTCACCTCTTTGCCACTTTCCACTTCCAGGATTCTTTTCCCCTTCTCCTTTTTGTTTCCCCCCTCCCTATCTAAACTGTCCCTTGGAGGGACTGCATTTCACGATCTTGTTCAAAGAATTGCAGAGCAAAATTGCGAAACAGCGGTAACATTTTAGATAATGATTAAGCAGCGGTCCTAAGAGCAGCCAGTCAAAATCAGATCTTTAAGTACAGGTTTCTCAGAGATTTTCATATTTTACTTCGGTTTCTAGGGCATGTAATACTGGATGGTGGATGGGGAGGGAGGAAGAAAACTCCCCATTGCCTTGTGTGCCACTTACACTCCCCATGTACAACCTTATATCCATATTGATTGTATGCTATGGATCTCTGCTGCTAATGTTAGTCACCTGATTTGCAGAGAACTAGAACTAATAACCTTTTCAAATGTTATCAAATTATGACAAATCCTAGACCAATCAAATTACTTAAGTGATCGTTGATCATTTATTTGATATTTTAATTTTGAATGAGTCTACCTCAAGGACTTCTTGATATTTCCCTTATTTTTAGTAAGACCACAAATGCCAAACAGTAACACAGTTCATAAATTTCACCAACAGTGAACCCAGAATGCTGTAAATTAGCTTTATTTAAAATAATCTTAAGAGAAATGAACGGCCTTTAGCATAATTATATAGACATAGCAGACACAGTGGAAATCGGGGGAAATCACCGGATTAGGAAGTACGTCTGACTATGTTATATGTCTGTTTGGGGTGTGAAGGGGTCTGATTAGATTTCTCAGTGGTGAAGGAGACAGAAGCTTCTGCATTTAGGTCGCCCCACATTTTGGGTTGCTAATGATTTCATTTTAATGTCACCGTTTAGTTTCATACTGATCATTTATACTGACAAAAAGGAAGAAAAGAAAACAAGGAACCTGTCATCAATCATTCATTTAATCAAGTAGCAAAAGTAGATAAATAAACATACTGAGTTAATTATTCTTCTGTATGTGGTGATTGACAATAAAGTTAATTTATGCCTATTTTAACCCTTCGATATTTTGTGCCATTAGGAGTAATAACTATGAGCAGTTGTAGAGAGGACTTGGGGGGGTGAACGTTTTCTTCCTAAAGTGTCTTAGGAAAATGCAGTCTTCATACTTAGGGTATTTATTCACTTGAAATCTATTTTGCTAAAGAGTTGTGGTTATTTGCATCTAAGCATATTAACTCCATGCTACCAAATATAATGAAAAACAGTTATGTTAGTCTGCCTCCTTTGTTGTATTCCTATTCAGACTCTTTTTTTTTTTTAAGATTTTATTTATTTATTTGACAGAGAGAGAGAACAAGTAGGCAGAGAGGCAGGCAGAGGGAGAGGGAGAAGCAGGCTCCCCACGGAGCAGGGAGCCCGATGCGGGGCTCGATCCCAGGGCCCTGGGTTCATGACCTGAGCCGAAGGCAGCCGCTTAACCAGCTGAGCCACCCAG